>NW_007377525.1:223798-337178 GCF_000475195.1 Diaphorina citri | reverse complement strand
AAAAAAAGAGATTTTTTATGACAAAAGACGAAATCCTTCATAAGACTATCAAGATTCTGATACATACAATAGATATTTAAATTCGTATACAACCTAATTGTAATATAAAAAAATACAGACATTACAAAAATGTAACAAATAAGGCTCGGTAAAATCACATCCCTAGAAATGGAGATAGTTTAAAAATACATGATCACGTTATCTAAAACGCATTTCAAGTTCAGAGTAGACGAAGAAATATTTTTGGTAACAATGACTCTAGGGTTGTTTGCCAGGCTAGTATCTAATAATACTACAAATGATGATTGGACTGGTATAGTTTGAGGTCTGGAGTAAAACGCAGAAAGACCTTTACTGGAAAGAAAAGGCTTTTCTTTTATTTCTCCCTTACATAGACTCCAAATACTCAGCAGCCTTCAGTGAATGTAGCATCAGATGGTATTTTCTTCACTAAATTTTAAATTGTTGACATGTCAGGCCATCTCTCTAGTTTCCAAGTATCCCTAGCTAGGGCCGGCCTGCTGGATTCGTACAATACCAACCAGAGGCGTAGGAAGCTTGAGCTTACTCATTTGTTAGAAGCATTGGACGGCAGAGTAGCAGAGCGCTGACTGATGGAAAGGTTGTACGGTTTCATCGTGGACCGGGTTGACTCTCTGGGAAAATAAAGTCAGGATTTGATAATTTGACACTTTTTATTTTATACTAAGAATTTTAATAATACAAAACAAGGGGCGAAACTGGTGCGCAGGGCTGCAAGTCATTGTAGAGTATTGAAGAGTCTTTAATAATAAAATTCAGACGTACCTATTTAAATTCTTCTAAAAATCATAACCAAGCTTTTTTATTAGGTTGAGTGCGAAGGGCATCCCACTCGGAAAAGTTTGTTTAGCCAAAACCAGTTGGCCTCAAAGCGATCACTCTAAAGCTGATTGAGACGCCGACGACAAACGCCGACCCCATTTGAACATGGGAAAAGGCGAAGAAGAAGAAGATTTGTGCCTTTATGATTGAGACGCCGACGACAAACGCCGACCCCATTTGAACATGGGAAAAGGCGAAGAAGAAGAAGAAGAAGAAGAAGAAGAAGAAGAAGAAGAAGAAAAAAGACGAAGAAGAAGCAGAAGATTTGTGCCTTTCTTTAATGTGGCAGGACTCTCCAAAAGTAGCTCTTCTACCCAAACACAGAACCTAAACCAGGTAAACTTAAACCGAATTTAAACTCGTTTTGTGGCCCCCGTGATTGAGACGCCGACGACAAACGCCGACCCCATTTGAACATGGGAAAAGGCGAAGAAGAAGAAGAAGAAGAAGAAGAAGAAGAAGAAAAAGAAGAAGAAGAAGAAGAAGAAGAAGAAAGACGAAGAAGAAGATTTGTGCCTTTATTTAATGTGGCAGGACTCCAAAAGTAGCTCTTCTACCCAAACAAAGAACCTAAACCAGGTAAACTTAAACCAAATTTAAACTCGCTTTGTGGCCCCCAGCCTAGGTAAGTTATGGTACTTACTGAGAAAAATAACTACTTACTTCCACACTCAAGGGCAGGTGGGGGGCGTATGATGTGCCAGATAGGTTTGGGGCACACCTCACACGTGGTGGGCATATGATAGGAAATATTTAAAAACTCGTGGCCCTTGAGAGCGATAATGCCGGGCTTTTCGTCTCCCCCTCTCAACACAGCTGGTAACTCTGCGCCCCCGTCTTCAGGCCTGCGGGCCTCACCTTCACCCGCGTATAATAACTGAAATAAATGTAACAATGCTCCAATCATTGACTAAGCTTTGAAACCCCTATTGATAACTCTGCGCCCCCGTCTTCAGGCCTGCGGGCCTCACCTTCACCCGCGTATAATAACTGAAATAAATGTAACAATGCTCCAATCATTAACTAAGCTTTGAAACCCCTATTGTTAATGTAGGGTCCATTTCGGGGGATGGATGTTATTTATAGGGGTTGGATGAAAGAGAACGCCTTGGGCATTAATACCGCCCCCGAGTTAGGATTTTGTCAGTATTTATTTATTTTTTAGTTAGTTTGTTTTGTTTGTTTGTTTATTTGTATCCTATTGTTAATGTAGGGTCCATTTCGGGGGATGGATGTTATTTATAGGGGTTGGATGAAAGAGAACGCCTTGGGCATTAATACCGCCTCCGAGTTAGGATTTTGTCAGAATTTATTTATTTTTTAGTTAGTTTGTTTTGTTTGTTTATTTGTAATATGTATATTGTAATGTAAAGAAATCCTAATAAAGAACAAATAATATTTTGAAATACAAACAAATTTAAGGGCTAGCCTAGTTAATAATAGAAGGGGGATAATGGAATATAATTATATGAACATGAAAATAAAACTATGAGAAGTAAGCTTTCTTTACACAACTCAACAAAGGAGCGTAAGCCTTTTGGCGTAAAAGTAAATGAAAATATCCATGTGACTTACTTGGAATATCCTAGGTATATCTTTGGCATCAGCTCTTATCACATCGCCTTGAGTAACAGATCGAGAACGAACCTCATCTGTTTAGGATAAAGTCAGTCCCGGGGAGAATCGAACCCACGCCTTAGCGCTTACAAGGCAGACGCGTAACTTTCCAATTTAACTAAGCTGGCTATCATCAAATTTATCCTCTCTTTCCCGAGTCATGATACTCTATCTTAATAAACTTTCATTAGCTAAATCCCCTTTAGAGATAAGCTGTTACTCGTAATTTCTCGTTTTTACTGAGCTTGAGCGAAAAGCTTTCTAGGGCTGGAGTTGGCTACAAAAGAATTACGAGTTACAAGTGGTTGCCTTTCGCACTCAACCTTTGCTATTTCTTTAGCAATTTAGCAAAGGAAATTGCAGGTTGACACTTTCATTGAACTATTGTACAAAAACATTACATTACCTTGCACATAGGACTCGTCATTTTCCACATCTGCACTACTCAGGGACGCGGTCTCGCTCCCCAGAGCGGCCAACTTCCCCTGCAATTGTTCGATCTCGGAGTCCTTAGAGTCGAGCTCCATCTGTAGTTTGAGCTTACTCGTGTTCTCCTCTACCACTTGAGATTGCAACTCCTGCAGTTCCTTCTGACACTTGACCACAACCTGGTTGAACTTCTCCCGTTCCTGGTAAAAGATGTATCATATCATGAATTATTTGTGGTAAAGCATAGAGCTTTTTCACAACTTTAGTGGATATCAGAGCATTACTAAGTGCCTCCTTTACTATTAATTTTCATCTACTCGTATCATCAATCTGGTAATGCCCCCACTGGTCGCTACTCGATTAAAGTAGCCACTCTATTGTCCTCAAGAGGCTGAAGGCACCCCGAGCTCCAAGAATAGAGTCGAAAAAACTTCGCCCCCACCGGAAATCGAATACGGGACCTCCGCTGTGCAAGCCTAGTGTGATACCCACTTGGCCACGGAAGTTGTGGTAAAAAAAAATAATGTAAACCTACAGTGTAAATCTCCCTACACTAAAAAATCCACTCCGAGGCTTAGATGTAAGGGCAAACAGCCCTAAAGAATGAAGCTTCTATGAATCCATAGTGTAAAGAATTCACCAACTGGCATACTTTCCCTAGTTAGAGGAAATGTTGAATCTCAAAGGTACCTATAGTATACCAATTTACAAAACACGACAACCTCTCTCTGTAGCCGAAAGGTCTAGGTTCAAATCCCGGACAATACAGGAATTCTCATTACCTGTGTGAGTTCCTGTTGCAGTTTCCGGCATTCCTTCTCTTTTTTCCTCACATCTGCGGACGACGCTTTGCTCTTTCCCTTGCACGTTGTGTTGATGTCCTTCCTGTTCATTATCTCAGCCAGTTTGTTGACAGCCTGGGCCTTGAGAAGTTGTTCTTGTTTGAGTTGCTTGTGAAGTTTCTCCATCTCTTCCGATGAATTGCTCGACTTCCTCAGTTCTAGGGTGGAAAAACGGAGAAATAGATTAAATAGTGGGGTAAATGTTTAAGGTCTCGGGTTCGATGCCCACCATCGACAAAAAATTGTATGTACTTTTCGATGAATTGCTCGACTTCCTCAGTTCTAGGGTGGAAAAACGGAGAAATATATTAAATAGTGGGGTAAATGTTTAAGGTCTCGGGTTCCATGCCCACCATCGACAAAAATTTGTATGTACTTGTTTTTCGATTGCAGATATTTCAACTTTGGTTAGGGACCCTCATCAGACAGGTTACTTCTCAGTGTTCTCGTTTTAACTCAGCACCTAATTGGGAAGTATTGTCTCTGCTCGCCCATCTGATGAGAGGCATACTGGCATACTACGGGATGGGCAAGCTACGACGCAGACCACACGAGTCTGATCTTTTTCGATTGCAGATATTTCAACTTTGGTTAGGGACCCTCATCAGACAGGTTACTTCTCAGTGTTCTCGTTTTAACTCAGCACCTAATTGGGAAGTATTGTCTCTGCTCGCCCATCTGATGAGAGGCATACTGGCATACTACGGGATGGGCAAGCTACGACGCAGACCACACGAGTCTGATCGGATTAAGCAATCTGATGACTTCAAACTCTAAATATCAAAGTGTGGTCCCGAGAGCAATATTATTTCATAACTGCCTCGATGGTTCTGGTCCCTCAGAAAACTAACCTGATTTTCGGTCCCTAACAAAGCTTCTTAGTTGTTCCACTTCAGTAAACCTCAAGAAAAATGGACTTAAAGTGCTTTGACCTTTCTGCTTCTTACCTTCTTTGAGGAGATTGATCTGTTGCTGAAGGTCTTCCCTGTCCTTCATGAGTTGGTCTATAGACTTCTTGTAGTCTACTTCCCTCTCCTTGCCGTTACTCAGAAGACTTTCCTTGGACGATAGGTCCGACCTGTGCTTAGCCATTAGATCCTTTAGTTCTAGCTCCTGAAAGAGTTAATGTAGTGTAAGTGGTTGGTCTGGTGGACTTCATTTTTTTTTTTTTTTTTTTTTTTTTTTTTTTTTTTTTTTGAGAGGGCCAATAAATAGCATGGTCATTCACCCTGGTTCCGAGTTAGTGGGTAGGTACAAATTATTATTATTTTATTTTTTGTATATTTTACTAAAGTGAAGTTAATAAATTAGTTTGATTGAATTTAAACCAGTACTCACCTTAAATCTAAAATTAGAACAGGGTCCGTGTTTTGCTTGTCGTTTTCTGAATTGTAGAAGATGATCTTCTTGGAACTCACAACCACGTATTGCTTCTTCCAGCCATGTCGTTTTATGTTTTGCTTGTTCGGTATGGACACCCAGCCTTCTAGTCTCGAGTCTGCAAAGAGAGAGATTTTTTTTAGAGGTTTGGTAGCAGAACTAAAGAAGAAAAAGACGATGAAGGTAATGAAAGAATTAAAATAGAGGGAATTGTAATGACTATCTATTAACGGAGGTCTTATCGTTCGGAAATCAGACAGAGGAGGGCAGAACAGGAGAAAGCCAGCCGTTACGAGAACGAACCTCATCTGTTTAGGATAAAGTCAGTCCCGGGGAGAATCGAACCCACGCCTTAGCGCTTACAAGGCAGACGCATAACTTTCCAATTTAACTAAGCTGGCTATCATCAATCCGGGGAGAATCGAACCCACGCCTTAGCGCTTACAAGGCAGACGCGTAACTTTCCAATTTAACTAAGCTGGCTATCATCAAATTTATCCTCTCTTTCCCGAGTCATGATACTCTATCTTAATAAACTTTCATTAGCTAAATCCCCTTTAGAGATAAGCTGTTACTCGTAATTTCTCGTTTTTACTGAGCTTGAGCGAAAAGCTTTCTAGGGCTGGAGTTGGCTACAAAAGAATTACGAGTTACAAGTGGTTGCCTTTCGCACTCAACCTTTGCTATTTCTTTAGCAATTTAGCAAAGGAAATTGCAGGTTGACACTTTCATTGAACTATTGTACAAAAACATTACATTACCTTGCACATAGGACTCGTCATTTTCCACATCTGCACTACTCAGGGACGCGGTCTCGCTCCCCAGAGCGGCCAACTTCCCCTGCAATTGTTCGATCTCGGAGTCCTTAGAGTCGAGCTCCATCTGTAGTTTGAGCTTACTCGTGTTCTCCTCTACCACTTGAGATTGCAACTCCTGCAGTTCCTTCTGACACTTGACCACAACCTGGTTGAACTTCTCCCGTTCCTGGTAAAAGATGTATCATATCATGAATTATTTGTGGTAAAGCATAGAGCTTTTTCACAACTTTAGTGGATATCAGAGCATTACTAAGTGCCTCCTTTACTATTAATTTTCATCTACTCGTATCATCAATCTGGTAATGCCGCCACTGGTCGCTACTCGATTAAAGTAGCTACTCTATTGTCCTCAAGAGGCTGAATGCACCTCGAGCTCCAAGAATAGAGTCGAAAAAACTTCGCCCTCACCGGAAATCGAATACGGGACCTCCGCTGTGCAATCCTAGTGTGAGATCTGTTTCTGGTCTTTCGCTTGGATTCAGGACGAGAATTTGGTTTAACAAGTCGACAGCTTCTTCTGGTTTATCTGAAAAGTGAAAGTACACAGATTAGTTTTCAGACTTACCATATAAAAAGCGATAGTCTTTGTTATTAAAATAGTTTAGAGGAAAAGTGATCGTTCATAAATCTTGTCAGAACATCATTGAAAAAATCCAGAAACTCGTACATATGTATGTCCTTTCTGGGTTTTTACAGCCCTCATAAACTAATGTAGGTAGATTTACTGTACAGAAGTACATGCTTACTTTTGAATCCAGCATAGAACTTGTCAGCATGGGGAGGATTAGGTCGAACCAGATTGACAATAAGTTGGAGCTGGTGACTAGTAGACGCTCCTGGGAACAGAGGCTTGGACTGCAACATCTCAGCCAGAATACAACCGAGGCTCCATATATCTACATGATGTGTGTATCTTCTATTCGAGATGAGTATCTCAGGAGCGCGATACCATCGAGTGGCTATGTATTCAGTCAGACACTCTTTACTGTCACTGAGAGATCTTGCCAGGCCCAAGTCTCCTATCTTGATACTACAGCTCTTGTCTATTAGTATATTCGATGGTTTCAAATCCCGATGCATCACTTTACACGCATGAATATAGGAAAGTCCATTGCACAGTTGAAACATAATATATCTGATGTGCACGTCTTTGAGTATTTTATCTCGTATTACTTTGTTCAGATCATTCTCCATGTACTCGAATACAACATAGAGATCCTTGTTATTGACAGCTTTGTAAATATCCAACATGGTGATAATGTTGGGATGCCGCTGAAAGGATTTGAGAAACAAGATTTCTCGGTACGTTCGTTGAGCGTCAGTTTTGTTACGGAAAGCTTCGAATATTTTCTTAATAGCAACATATTGCTTATTGTTCTTATCATATGCCTTGTACACAATACCATAGGCACCCTTGCCTATTCTCTTGTGTATTGTATATTCGGCCAAAATATTGCCGTCCACATTATGTTGAACTTTGTCACCAGACTTGCTAGTCGTATTAGATGTCATTTCCTTGGAATGCCTGGGCTTTTTGATATAGAGATGCCTAATTTGATATACCTATTTATTGATGAGATTTAATCTTTCCTTTCAAATCATTTTAAACACACGTGTTACACACATCAATTGATTGGTAAATTCAAAAAGGATATATTGCCGTCCACATTATGTTGAACTTTGTCACCAGACTTGCTAGTCGTATTAGATGTCATTTCCTTGGAATGCCTGGGCTTTTTGATAGAGATGCCTAATTTGATATACCTATTTATTGATGAGATTTAATCTTTCCTTTCAACCTTTCAAATCATTTTAAACACACGTGTTACACACATCAATTGATTGGTAAATTCAAAAAGGATATATTAATGATCTTTGTGAACTTTTATTCGACACCCTGTAAGAGAAAGTGCTCGGAATAAGAATTCATGAAAATAAAATTCGGTATTAGAGGCACTTTTATTCGACACCCTGTAAGAGAAAGTGCTCGGAATAAGAATTCATGAAAATAAAATTCGGTATTAGAGGCATCATAGCAAATCGCATAAAGCTATCAAACGAGATAGCTCGTAGGTATATATATGTCAATATGAAACCCAATGATTCAATTATGGAAAAGATTGTTGTTTTCAAATTTCGGGAACTTGGCCATTAGGTCATTCTCCCAAAAGATTAAAAATTATTTGGTTCAAGTTAAAACAGCTGAAGGTTAAAATGAAGATGAAATGAAAATTAAAGATATTTAAAACCAAACTGATTCAATTATGGAAAAGATTGTTGTTTTCAAATTTCGGGAACTTGGCCATTAGGTCATTCTCCCAAAAGATTAAAAATTATTTGGTTTAAGTTAAAACAGCTGAAAGTTAAAATGAAGATGAAATGAAAATTAAAGATATTTAAAACCAAACCAGACTGAACTTGGGGTTAAAATTTCCCTCGACTGAAAACTGAAAGGTAAGTGAAGCAACAGTTGTAGTTATAGCCACAATAATATCAAAATTTACTCCAGCATGGTGGGTCGTTATCGTTATACTCGTTATGTCTGTGGTATGATTTCATGGAAAATTTCGAGTTCCAAAAAGAGATGAAAAAAAATCACCAAAAATGAGGTCCAAATTTTTAAATAATAAAATAACACTTAAATGCTTATTTCGTTGGTATAAAGATAATTAAATAAAATAAATCAATATGTACTTAGATAAAAAAATAAATAAATAAAAAAAAAATCACGAAAATAAGACGACCATCAAAACACGAAATAAAATTAAAGGTTTGATAAGATAAATAGGAATGTTGTTCTCTCCGAAACTTTCACTCGGGAGTAACAAGTTATGTAGATAAGGGGGATGATGGTACGAGCGGTAGCTATGGTGACATTTCAGTCTGTTATTCGGGGGTTCGATGAACACAAGACAAAAAGCAAGATGTCACGACCTTACACCGGAAAATACTTTTCCTTTTAAGAAAAAGAAAGGAAAAATGTGTGTGTATTTATGTAAATAAATAATGTAATGGTTCTGGTCCCTAACAAAACTAACCTGATTTTCGGTCCCTAACAAAGCTTCTTAGTTGTTCCACTTCAGTTAACCTAAAGAAAAACTTAAAGTGCTTTGACCTTTCTGCTTCTTACCTTCTTTGAGGAGATTGATCTGTTGCTGAAGGTCTTCCCTGTCCTTCATGAGTTGGTCTATAGACTTCTTGTAGTCTACTTCTCTCTCCTTGCCGTTACTCAGAAGACTTTCCTTGGACGATAGGTCCGACCTGTGCTTAGCCATTAAATCCTTCAGTTCTAGCTCCTGAAAGAGTTAATGTAGTGTAAGTGGTTGGTCTGGTGGACTTCGGATATGGAAGTATTTTGGGTCTAAATTAGGTTTTAAAACACAGTCTGATCATTGAGAAACGAGATTTTTGATAACAAATTAAAACACAGTGTGATCATTGAGAAACGAGATTTTTGATAACAAAGTATGAATTTACTTTCGTAACTTTTTGGTACATATGAATTTACTGATTTTTTTCTGGAATAAAATAAAATGGAATTAAAATAAATAAATAAATAAAAGTATGAATTTACTTTCGTAACTTTTTGGTACATATGAATTTACTGATTTTTTTCTGGAATAAAATAAAATGGAATTAAATTTACTTTCGTAACTTTTTGGTACATATGAATTTATTGATTTTTTTCTGGAATAAAATAAAATGGAATGAAAATGAATAAATAAAGGAACCAATTATCCTTTTGCGTTTTTTACAAGAATTCATGTTTCATAGGATCTCTTATCTTGTCCTCCTCTATTCGATTTCGATGCAATAAGACCTCTGTTATTAC
The DNA here is from genome assembly GCF_000475195.1 of Diaphorina citri. Lineage (NCBI taxonomy): Eukaryota > Metazoa > Arthropoda > Insecta > Hemiptera > Psyllidae > Diaphorina > Diaphorina citri. The sequence continues at coordinate 327,396 of NW_007377525.1, read as the reverse complement.
AGTTCCCTCTTTCTAAGACCTTTTATTGCCTTCATTGTTTTTTCCTTCTCGAGTTCCAAACGTCTTTCTAAGACGTTTTATTACCTTCATTGTTTTTTCCTTCTCAAGTTCCCCCACAGTTTCCTCAGCTATGCTTCTAGCCAGAGCCTCACTATCCGCTCTAGCCACGGCTAGCTGTAACCTATGTGTCAGATCTCCTCTCTCCTCTTCAAGCTCGAGAATGTTTCGACTTCGCTCATCCAGTTCTTCTTTCAACTCGTGAGCCTGGGTTTTGTACAAGGTCTGTAAAATGGGAACACGACAAAAAGCATTAGAACGTGTAGGGCATAGTCTAACTAACCGGGCACGGGAAAGGGGGGGACGGGACGGCCATGTTAGATCGGAACCTATGAGTCCACCGAAAAGATAAAAGCTGGGGCTTACGAAGCTGAATAATTCAGGGGATAAGTCCATTCCAGATCAAGCTTAAATATATAAGTATCCAATCCCAAAGGGTGGGGCTTACCAAGTAATCTAACATGGTCACTTTGAATCGAGTATCCCCTAATCTCTTTCCTACTGTGTATTATTGTGTATACTTCTTTACCCTATTTCCCAGGGACTCCCTAAAATATTGACGAATTGAAGATCACGCTGAGGAGGAAAAACATCTGAGGTTTTGTACAAGGTCTGTAAAATGGGAACACGACAAAAAGCATTAGAACGTGTAGGGCATAGTCTAACTAACCGGGCACGGGAAAGGAGGGGACGGGACGGCCATGTTAGATCGGAGGGTTTTGTACAAGGTCTGCAAAATGGGAACACGACAAAAAGCATTAGAACGTGTAGGGCATAGTCTAACTAACCGGGCACGGGAAAGGGGGGGACGGGACGGCCATCTTAGATCGGAACCTATGAGTCCACCGAAAAGATAAAAGCTGGGGCTTACGAAGCTGAATAATTCAGGGGATAAGTCCATTCCAGATCAAGCTTAAATATATAAGTATCCAATCCCAAAGGGTGGGGCTTACCAAGTAATCTAACATGGTCACTTTGAATCGAGTATCCCCTAATCTCTTTCCTACTGTGTATTATTGTGTATACTTCTTTACCCTATTTCCCAGGGACTCCCTAAAATATTGACGAATTGAAGATCACGCTGAGGAGGAAAAACATCTGAATAGATACGTAGATGATAGATACGTACGGAAAGATTGTGTGAATCAAGACCTGGATGAGAAAAAAAATATCAGAACATGAGGTACACAATAGAGCTGCCTGGAAAAGATCAAAATGAAACACCGACCCTATTTAATTAGGAAAAGGCTAGGAAGAAGACTAGATAGATACTTACGGAAAAATACTGTTCAGTTTCAAGCTGATCCTGCAACTCTTTCATCTGCAAATCCTCCACGGATCGTTTCGTCTTCAGCTTGTGATATTCCTCCTCAATATTCCTCTTAGCCTCTCGCAACATAGCCACCTCATGACTAAGTTGTTCTTCTCGGGCCTTCAGATGAGCTGCTTCCGACGTTTGAACACTCAGATCTGACTGGAGGGAAAACTTCTTCGCTTGTTCCTGTTCCACTTGGGACTGCAAGGTTTTACTCTGGAAATTCGGGAAAAATAATCAAGACAGAGTTTATTACAGGTTCACATTTAGGTCTAGAGATCACTAACTGCATCGGCCAAAGAAAAATACATCAGTGTGGCGCAACACTGGAAAGGATCAATTTAGTCATAACCGGACAAGGAAAGTAAGTATTTAGGTGAGAGGAGTTTATGAGGATAGTTATAAATTAAACTTAGGACAGTGTTTGTACCTTTTCCAGTTCTTGTCTTAACTCAGCACCTAAATGGGAAGTATTGTCTCTGCTCGCCCATCTGATGAGAGGCAAACTGGCCAACTACAGGATGGGCATACTACGACGCAGACTACACGAGTCTGATTGGATTAAGCAATCTGATGACTTCAAACTCTAAATATCAAAGTGTGGTCCCGAGAGCAATATTATTTCATAACTGCCTCGATGGTTCTGGTCCCTAACAAAACTAACCTGATTTTCGGTCCCTAACAAAGCTTCTTAGTTGTTCCACTTCAGTTAACCTAAAGAAAAACTTAAAGTGCTTTGACCTTTCTGCTTCTTACCTTCTTTGAGGAGATTGATCTGTTGCTGAAGGTCTTCCCTGTCCTTCATGAGTTGGTCTATAGACTTCTTGTAGTCTACTTCTCTCTCCTTGCCGTTACTCAGAAGACTTTCCTTGGACGATAGGTCCGACCTGTGCTTAGCCATTAGATCCTTAAGTTCTAGCTCCTGAAAGAGTTAATGTAGTGTAAGTGGTTGGTCTGGTGGACTTCGGATATGGAAGTATTTTGGGTCTAAATTAGGTTTTAAAACACAGTGTGATCATTGAGAAACGAGATTTTTGATAACAAAGTATGAATTTACTTTCGTAACTTTTTGGTACATATGAATTTATTTAAGCAATCTGATTTGATAAAAAGTTTGGAATCATTAATCTTAACATCACTAAAGTTTGTAATGTTTGTATAATACAATAGTCCGTCCCTTATACCTTTTTTATTACTATTGTAATAATAAAGGAAGGACGGACTAAAAAGAGGGAAATTAAAGGACAAACCAAATAGGACCAGAGGAAATGCGTGAAGAAGACCAAACTAAGAACTACAAAGACTACTGGGCAAAACAAAACAGTAGTGTTTGATATACATAATTATTACGTATACAATGTAAAGGAAATATTACCTCTGAATATACATTCCATCCTCACTGCACGGGAGAGCAAGAAGTAGAATAACATAAAATGACAAGAATTATTATCGGATTGTTTTTTTTTTTTTTTCAAGGAACTGTAACAACGGAGGTCTTGTCGTCGTAAAATCGAAGAGTGAAGGAGGTCAGGAGAAAGACACGCGTTTCAAAAACGAGCCTTATCTGTTTAAAATACAGTTTGCCCTTGACGGGAATCGAACCCACGGTATACATAAAATACAATAGAATATACCTTGTTTATCCTGCTGGGATAGGACTGTAAAGTGCCTTTACCCCCACAGTCTAACCAAGGTCTCATATATTTTGACATAATATGTATTATGGGGGTATAGCACTTTATCTTTTAACCTAATGCATATCCCCTATTAACCGAGGCCTCTAGTATGGAAGCCTATTATAATACAGACTAAGCCACCCTACGAAAGGTCATTTATCTTACCTTTAACAATTTCCACACTGGCTTCTTCCTTGTTGACCATGCGCGATTTCTGCGTCTCCTCATGCGCTCTCACTTCCTGCTGATATTGGGCCTGCGCCGCTTTCAGTTCCAGGGAAAGCGAGGCACATTCCTTCTCCAGACTCGACACTTTCTCTCCCAGATGACGATTGTCTTCGGCAAGCTGAAGCTCGCGATGTTTGTTCCGCTCCAACTCTGTGTTAAGTGCCTGAAGACGACCTGGAGAATTGAAAGGGATGGTTTAGTCTCTATAAAGGGGTCTCCACACATAGTCGACCGGCCGTCGATCGATCTTAGGAAATCACTAACTAGAATAAATCTTGTTTATCCTGCCGGAAGGGCCTGCGCCGCTTTCAGTTCCAGGGAAAGCGAGGCACATTCCTTCTCCAGACTCGACACTTTCTCTCCCAGATGACGATTGTCTTCAGCCAGCTGAAGCTCGCGATGTTTGTTCCGCTCCAACTCTGTGTTGAGTGCCTGAAGACGACCTGGAGAATTGAAAGGGATGGTTTAGTCTCTATAAAGGGGTGTCCACATACTAGAATAAATCTTGTTTATCCTGCCGGAGTGAGACTGAAAGGTCTCTTTACTTCCGTAATGTGACCAAGAATACAATAGTTTTTATTGCAAATAAAACCAAGGACGTACCATATACATATATAATTATTATACATAGGTATTTGTAAAGATGTAAAGTCTAAGAACCTGAGAGAGTAAACCCTTTACTCGAGCAGTAGGCTACTACTATTCTTGTAGTCAAATTCTCAAATTATTTCCATACCTCGGCTGGGATTGAACCCACGCCCTCTTGTTTACCAGGCGAGCGTCTTGACCACCACACCGCCGAGGCAGGTACGACCATGAGATTCTCCATAGAGTCCATTTAGTTAAACTATGCAAACGTTACTACGAATTTGAACTTTAAAGGATACGTGAGGATATCTTCCATACCTTCAAGTTCTTTGTGTAGATTGACAGCCTGCGTTTTCGAGCTTCGCTCCTGGGATATCTTCGCCTGCAATGTTGCTACCTCTTGCTGTAGCGTGTCCCGCTCCATCTCCAGTGTTGCCAGAATGTTCTGCAACTCCACCACCATTTGTTCTCCTGCTGATTTGGCCACAGTGAGCTCGGCAGATTGTTTGCGAAGTCGGGTGGCAGTCTCCGCTTCTGTTTTCAGTTTTTCGTGCATGTCTGAAATCTGAAATAAAACCGAAGGAAGTGTTTTTTCATGGTTTTCTTTGATCAAGTTTTTTTTTAAGACGTTTGATAGAGGGAACTTTCGGGATAGGCAGTTCCGGCCTACACTTCTTATCTGGTCCCCATATACTTCGAGGATGCTGATCAAGGCCAGACAATGAAACGCGTAGGAAGAAAGTCTGCCGGGTTTGCCTTCGAGAAACCCCGGAGAACCGCTTTAATCCATTCAGGATCAATCGTTCCGATACGGCGGGAAATTGAAATCCACGGCCTAGCCTTCAAGCAGCAGAACGCTCTACCCAACAAGCTAACTAGGCTGGCAATCGTCGAGTTTAAATTGGTATTCCACTTCGTTTCAATTCATGAAATCACTTCACTTACGTTTTTCTAAACTCGCTATCCTCTATCATTTGGTTTGCTGATTGTTTTATTCATTTCTCTTGTTCTTTGTTTTGTTCATCTCCCCAGCTTTCGTTTGTACGACCTGTAGGTTGACTTCTGCCTTCTTCTTAGTTTCTGACTCATTGTCCGCCCTCCGTTGAGACTGAAGAAGAAAATCGGTTTATTATTATTGAAACTGATAAAATCGTTTTTTTACTTTGATTACGGATGTACTTATAAATTCTTACTTATTGAGATACAAAACATAAATCAAAAAAATAACTAGATAAATGTTGTAATGCTTTGTGGTAAAGCAGAGAGCTTTCTCACGTTAACTTGTGGTATCACAGCATTACAAGTCTCTCATTACTCAATCATATTCTATTATCTCTTCGACTTGTAAATGCCGCCACTAGTCGCTACTCGATTAAAGTAGCTACTCAATTGCTCACAGGCTGAGTGCACCGCGAACTCCAAAGCACAGAGCCGAAAAAAACTTGGCCCCGCCGGGAATCGAACCCGGGACCTCCTGCGTGCAAGCCTAGTGTGATACCCACTCGGCCACGGAGGTTGCTAAAAAAAAAAAAAAAAGCGATAACAAATATGATGATTGAGTAAATGAAAGACTTGTAATACTGTGATAAAAAAAGGTGTAGGTATGTTTTCAATTGATGAAATATTTTGCGATTGGTTGGTATTCAAGGGCTAGGGCACTCCTGTTGAGACACTAATGGCTAGGGAACTATTGTATGAAGCATCCTGATTGGTTGATTTTAAACTTTTTAGCCAATCAGATTGCTTAATTTCATAATTTTAAACCAATTTTAAATTTTAATTCAAAATAAACTCACCTCTTTGAGATCATGCCTCAGAATGGTGAGATTCTTCTCCAGCTGACCCATTTCATCCCGTAGCGCTGTCTCTCTCGCACTCACAGCCTCGTATTGCTCACTCAACTGTCTCTGTCTCTCTTCTAGCTGACTCATCTCCCGTCTCTCTCGCTCCAGTAGGTCTTTCAGTTCACCATTAGCTTGGCCTCCGTTGGGAATTGCCTGGAAAAAAGAAAATGAAATAGAACTCATATCTTCCATATGTGTGAAACAATCAGCAATGGATAGTTCCTAGAAAATATCCAACACCATTTTAACTAAATATTTGAGTAAGAAACTACCAAGAAAATGTGAAATGTTAATTTTGATTAGAGTAAACATGACATTGGTAGGTAGTAAGTACCTACCAAGCTGTTGAAAAAAAATAAAAAAAAAAGAGAGAGAGAGAACTATCAGCAATGGATAGTTCCTAGAAAATATCCAACACCATTTTAACTAAATATTTGAGTAAGAAACTACCAAGAAAATGTGAAATATTAATTTTGATTAGAGTAAACATGACATTGGTAGGTAGTAAGTACCTACCAAGCTGTTGAAAAAAATAAAAAAAAAGAGAGAGAGAGAGAGAAATTTACTTCTAGAAATTTAGAGTAACAAATAATTACATACCACACGAGTTAAATTATCAGTATAGAATAGCTACATCAGCTAGGAAAGAAAAAATTAATAAATGAGGAAAACTTACGTTGTCCACCTGAAAGCCATGCAAATGCAAGAAGCACATGAAACAGAAGAAATCAAACCCAAAACTAAATTAGTAAACTTGGACATACACAGGTAAGAACAAGGAAAACTAACTAAACTGCATTTGAATTGTTTCTCTCTCATCTGTTGCGTTGTCCACCTGAAAGCCATGCAAATGCAAGAAGCACATGAAACAGAAGAAATCAAACCCAAAACTAAATTAGTAAACTTGGACATAACGTACATAGGTAAGAACAAGGAAAACTAACTAAACTGCATCTGAATTGTTTCTCTCTCATCTGTTGTTTTCATTTTTAGTTATAGGTAAAGTTTTTTTTTCTTATTTGATATAGACTTTTTCGATAAGGGTTGGAGTTTTAGTTAAAAAGGAATAAGTACACATGCTAATACTGTTCTTTGACTACTAGATGGTAACATTCCCAACTGACAGTAGGAATACCCGAATTGAGAGTGAGAAATAGAGAAAGGTTTCGAATCATACAAAGTATCAATACTCACCATATCCGATGTTTTACTAACATTTCCCGAACTGAAAAGTCTGGAAATAAAAACAAAGAGAATTAGACTATGTACTTTTGAAAAAAAAAAAAAAAAAAAAAATAAAAAATAAATTAAAGTAAATAATTGTATACATATTTAGAAGACCGAAAAAAAAGCAACGATCAAGATTAATCCTTTAACGATATTGCTATTTGCTATCCTGTCGAAATTATGACCTGTGTACTTGTTATACAAGCTTCACTTAAAATCTTAAAAAAGTTTTTTAACGCCACGCCATCGCGATTCAAATGAGGATCTCTAGTTTGCAGAACTAGTGTGATCCGTGATTCCTACTAGGCTTCAATATCCAAATACATCTAAATCATGATTTATTTGCGGTAAAGCTTCTGAGAGCTTCTTCACAATTTCTGTGGATATCACAGCATTACTAAGAGTCTCCCTTACTATTTCTTCTGACATTTCTATAATTTTCCTTTTTACTCTGGTTATGCCCCGACAGGTCGTATTAAAGTACCTTAAAATAGTTACTCAACTGTCCTCATGACTTCTTCACAATTTCTGTGGATATCACAGCATTACTAAGAGTCTCCCTTACTATTTCTTCTGACATTTCTATAATTTTCCTTTTTACTTTGGTAATGCCGCCACTGGTCACTACTAGATTAAAGTAGCTACTCAATCGTCCTCACGAGGCTGAAGAGAATATAGCGTCTCATACATAATGGAATTTGTATTAGCAGATGCACATTGAACTAAAACCAATCAAATTGGAGTGACGTGCATAACAAGATATCGTAGATTCGTAGAAGCCTAACTCATCCTGGCTATCTGGCCCCTACACCTAAGCCTCAGATTGGGCTTTTTGTGTAGGTATCGTAAATTTATTTATTTCCCCTTTTATTTCTTCCCCCCTTTTTGAGAGAGATTTGATAGAGGGAACTGTAACAATGGATTTCTCACTGTCAGAGAATATGAGAACAGAATGAGAGAGAGAGCCAGCCAGCCAGCTGTTCTGAGAACAAACCTTTGTTTAGGATAAAGTTTACCCCAGGTGGGAATCGAACCCGCAACATACCACTTAAAAAGCAGGTGCACTACCCTCCAATCTAACTAGGCAATCAGAGCATGCTCTCTCTCTTTCTTTGAATAAAATGAGTGTCAATACAGTCTAAACAGACTTTGCCTTTATGAGTAGGTTGTATGTTGATCATTTACATGTTATTTATATTAATAACATGTATTCTTCTTGAAGGAGAATATAGCGTCTCATACATAATGGAATTTGTATTAGCAGATGCACATTGAACTAAAACCAATCAAATTGGAGTGACGTGCATAACTAGATATCGTAGATTCGTAGAAGCTTAACTCATCCTGGCTATCTGGCCCCTACACCTAAGCCTCAGATTGGGCTTTTTGTGTAAGTATCGTAAATTTATTTATTTCCTTTTTTATTTCTTCCCCCCTTTTTGAGAGAGAGAGGTTTGATAGAGGGAACTGTAACAATGGATTTCTCACTGTCAGAGAATATGAAAACAGAATGAGAGAGAGAGCCAGCTGTTCTGAGAACAAACCTTTGTTTAGGATAAAGTTTACCCCACGTGGGAATCGAACCCGCAACATACCGCTTAAAAAGCAGGTGCACTACCCTCCAATCTAACTAGGCAATCAGAGCATGCTCTCTCTCTCTCTCTTCTTTGAATAAATTGAGTGTCAATACAGTCTAAACAGACTTTGCCTTTATGAGTAGGTTGCATGTTGATCATTTACATGCTATTTATATTAATAACATGTATTCTTCTTGAAGAAAAAAAAAAGTAAAAATGGAAAATACACAGCCCTCATTAAAATAAAAAAATATTGATTAAAAAATTGAAACAGAGGTTTTGGTCAAAGGCATAGCATTGTTATTTCAGGCCTGACTTCATTCAGGTACCTACAATGAAATTTTCTGCTAACTTACCTGTTTCATTTCTTACCATTTACAGAGGTTTTGGTCAAAGGCATAGCATTGTTATTTCAGGCCTGACTTCATTCAGGTACCTACAATGAAATTTTCTGCTAACTTACCTTTTTCATTTCTTACCATTTCATACAACTTACCATACAACATACAACTTACCATTTCAAATTTACTGAGCAGTTTCATTGCATATACTCGTTTTGTTGAGATATGTCGCACCTGAAAGTTTAAACATAAATTAATAATTATCAATTTGAACCATGTATAGGTATTATGGTTCAAGAGTCTTAAATAAAATAAAATACAAACTTCATGTACACATGTGAATATCATGATATCAAACTTATTGATGTAAGTACGTATCTGTAATTCAAAATTTGAATAATTTGTAGGTTATAAATTTATTGTCCACATCAAGGAACAAAGTGTTATCTAAGTTTTAAATGAAGAATATCTCTTTCAATAAATCATCATGTCTGTTCATTTGTTCTGAGACTTTTGAACAACTTGAAGGGGTTGTCCAATTTTAATGAACTTTAGCCTTTAAAAGTGAAGGTTTATAGTTTACTTAACAACTAGTTAGTAGATACTCACCAGTTGAACCTCTCCAAAAGCACCTCTACCAATAACTTTGATCAGCTCAAAGTCTTCTGTTTTCATCCGATTTTTACATACTTCTCTGGCCACTTGATCATCTGAAGAAAAAATCAGTTTCATTGCATATACTCGTTTTGTTGAGATATGTCGCACCTGAAAGTTTAAACATAAATTAATAATTATCAATTTGAACCATGTACCGGTATTATGGTTCAAGAGTCTTAAATAAAATAAAATACAAACTTCATGTACACATGTGAATATCATGATATCAAACTTATTGATGTAAGTACGTATCTGTAATTCAAAATTTGAATAATTTGTAGGTTATAAATTTATTGTCCACATCAAGGAACAAAGTGTTATCTAAGTTTTAAATGAAGAATATCTCTTTCAATAAATCATCATGTCTGTTCATTTGTTCTGAGACTTTTGAACAACTTGAAGGGGTTGTCCAATTTTAATGAACTTTAGCCTTTAAAAGTGAAGGTTTATAGTTTACTTAACAACTAGTTAGTAGATACTCACCAGTTGAACCTCTCCAAAAGCACCTCTACCAATAACTTTGATCAGCTCAAAGTCTTCTGTTTTCATCCGATTTTTACATACTTCTCTGGCCACTTGATCATCTGAAGAAAAAATAATATTAAATAAATTATGAGTACCTATTTTTCTTCTTCTTCTTCTTCTTTGTCAAAGAAAAAAAAAATCTGGTGTGAACATCACACGACTTTCTATTACATTAAGTCGGACAGGTACCTATCAATCTACAATACTTACACCTGTGCATGAATGCCTCCACATTTTTCATTCGCTTCACATTATGATGTTCACAGTCTGCTACAAGAGCTTGCACAGTATCCTATGAAAGAAAATCAGATTTTTATTAACATTGGAATAATACTGTACCTATTTATAACATCTTTAGAATAAAAGGTCATCTATAAAATCTGATTAATTAAAGGAGTTTATGGCAATGTTGAACTTGTAAAAAATGTGCATTTTTATGATTGAAATTAAAACATCTTTCCTAACTGAGTATATGTCTCCCTTCTAGACGATAAAAAGAAAGAGGTTCTTTCACATTATGTTATGTGAAAAAACTGCATTTACAACACCAGGATTTTTTCCCCCCTAATTTAACACTAAGAAAAAAATGCCCAACAAATTAACTTGCAGTTCTTAAAGTTTAAAATTTATAGGCATTTACCAAAAAGTTACTTTATTTCTAATTTTTGATGCAAACTTACCAAAAGACAATCTACATTTATCACACTTCTAGGATCTTGGATTTTCTCTTCAAGGTATTTCAACCTACGCTTTCTGTCTTCATCTTTCATGTGCTCCATTGTGAAGGTCTATAAAAAACACACAAAATATTAAAAATAAATCTGATTTTGATGTAATGTTCAACACAGAAAGAAGTTCAACACGAAAAGAAACCCTTAAGGGTCTCTTTTTGTTAAGGATTTTGTCAGGCATAAATATAAGAGCCCTTTATTTTCTGAGTGAGTTCTTCAGTTCATTGAACTGCTAGTAGAGCAACAAATGCATGATCATTTTTATTAAAACTCATACAGCTATTATTTCAGTTTAACAATTTATGTCAGTCCTGTTAGCGTTGGCATCATTTCTCAGTGCCTACTACCAAGGATAAATCTGATTTTGATGTAATGTTCAACACAGAAAGAAGTTCAACACGAAAAGAAACCCTTAAGGGTCTCTTTTTGTTAAGGATTTTTTCAGGCATATAAGAGCCCTTTATTTTCTGAGTGAGTTCTTCAGTTCATTGAACTGCTAGTAGAGCAACAAATGCATGATCATTTTTATTAACACTCATACAGCTATTATTTCAGTTTAACAATTTATGTCAGTCCTGTTAGCGTTGGCATCATTTCTCAGTGCCAACTTCATCCATTTCCATGCATTAAGTAGAAGTACTTTGTTTGAAGAGAGTGATGAAAGCTGATGAATTGATGAAAGCTCCAAGATAAAACAAATGATAGGAATAGAAATAACTATACAAAAAATACATGATTATACACATATTAGACTACTATAATCACACCCCAAGGTTCAAGGGCCTGAAGTTTATAAACAAACCGACACAACTAGCTTTTATAAAGAAACTAGCTTACTCATCAATTCAGTGAATATCCACACAGAAACACTTTTTGAGGCAATTATCTAAACCAAGATCTTTACACTCTATTTTATTATTGGCAACTGTGGCAAAATTTATAATGAATTATACTACTTATAATCAAGATTTTTACTTGTTCAAGTAAAGTTGAATGTAGGTAGGTACCTTAACACTTTGGTGTACAATGAAGATTTCGAAAAAATAAATGCTTACAGTTCGGTTTCAAGTTTTGAATACACTATTCATCAGCTATACCTAGTTATGGGAATTTTATGAAAAAGACAACACATTTTAAATTAATTAAACTTTAATTAAATTAAAAAATGAAAATTAAACAAGGAGTCAGGAAAAATATTTTAATTTTTTTCATTTTATTTTTATTTTTTTGTTTTGTCCATCATCCAGATACCTAGTTATGGGAATTTTATGAAAAAGACAACACATTTTAAATTAATTAAACTTTAATTAAATTAAAAAATGAAAATTAAACAAGGAGTCAGGAAAAATATTTTAATTTTTTTCATTTTATTTTTATTTTTTTGTTTTGTCCATCATCCAGGTTACAAACGGAGAAAGACGGAAATCTACGAAGTTCACGATCAGCACGCCTCCTTGTGAAAAAAGCTTCAAAGAGGTCGAGAACAGTGGATAAAAGGAAAGTAAAAAAAGTGGAGCACAAGTTGATTGTGCTGTTACCTATGGTACCGATCCGATCAGTACAATCCAGAACCGTGAAAATTTGTGCCGTAAAAATTTGTAATTGCAAAAAATGTTTGCAGCCCGTTCCGAGAATTTTTTGTGTATCACAAATAAATTTGTATTTCTTTCAATCTTCAGTAAACTTGTATCAATGGGAACTAGCCTTCCCATGTCGAACCCAACTAAGAATATAACATTTGTCACTGGAAATAATCAGAAACTTGAAGAATTTATTCAGATACTAGGATCGAATGTGCCATTTCGGGTAAGTATACCTATTATCGAAATTATTATGAGATTAATCTCATATAATTTCGATGAACTAATAAGAATAAGAAAGAATGCTCATACAAGGTAACAAGGAGTGTACATTGTAATTGTACAATCAGATCTTTTGCAATGGCGCATATACGTATAGATACAGCATACAGAGTATACCTATATTTGAGTAGGTATTCGAAAAGTCTTGGAACCTCCTGAATATTTTTGCCTCTGACGGAATATTTTTTTAACTTTCTTTGGTTTTTGTAGGTGATTCACAAAAAAATAGATTTACCAGAGTTACAAGGTGAAATTGATGACATTTGTAAGAAAAAATGTGAAAAGGCCATAAAAACAATAAATGATCGAGTGATAGTGGAAGATACATGCCTTTGTTTCAATGCTCTAAGAGGCTTACCAGGTAAAAGAAGGTGTACCTAATATACACTTGCTTGTACTTTGGAGTGCTGAGATGAGGATTAAGTTCTTGGGGACTGTGGGTGATGGCTTGGTTTAACTCATTAGAAACTAGGCCACCAAGGATTTCCTTGAAGGTCCAACATGAGAATGCTGTATGTTGGGTACATTACGACATGACCTGTGGAAATTATTAATGAGATTAATCTCATATAATTTCGATGAACTAATAAGAATAAGAAAGAATGCTCATACAAGGTAACAAGGAGTGTACATTGTAATTGTACAATCAGATCTTTTGCAATGGCGCATATACGTATAGATACAGCATACAGAGTATACCTATATTTGAGTAGGTATTCGAAAAGTCTTGGAACCTCTGAATATTTTTGCCTCTGACGGAATATTTTTTTATCTTTCTTTGGTTTTTGTAGGTGATTCACAAAAAAATAGATTTACCAGAGTTACAAGGTGAAATTGATGACATTTGTAAGAAAAAATGTGAAAAGGCCATAAAAACAATAAATGATCGAGTGATAGTGGAAGATACATGCCTTTGTTTCAATGCTCTAAGAGGCTTACCAGGTAAAAGAAGGTGTACCTAATATACACTTGCTTGTAGATAAATGATCGAGTGATAGTGGAAGATACATGCCTTTGTTTCAATGCTCTAAGAGGCTTACCAGGTAAAAGAAGGTGTACCTAATATAGGTACCACTTGCTTGTACTTTGGAGTGCTGAGATGAGGATTAAGTTCTTGGGGACTGTGGGTGATAGCTTGGTTTAACTCATTAGAAACTAGGCCACCAAGGATTTCCTTGACGGTCCAACATGAGAATGCTGTATGTTGGGTACATTACGACATGACAGTCGGTGAGTAAGATCAGTTCTATCGTCTGTGAAATCTATGTACCTAGTTTGAGAATTGAATCTTTTTCTTTTTCTTCACCTTGTCCCGTGTACAGACGGGGTCGGCGTTTTTCGTCAGCCTCTTAATCAGCTCTAACTCGAGTGATTGCTTTGGGCTGATATCTGGTTTTGGCTACAAAGTGTACGAATGGATGCTTCGCACTCAACCTTTGCTATGTCTTTTAGCAAGGGAAATTCAGGCTAGTATACTCCCTTGTTTTTTTTTTTTTTCTTTTTATCAGTCCCCCAGTAAACTAATTATTTTTGAATTTTGGAATAATAATAAAAAGAAAATGCAAATAGAGTAACAATTGTTACTTATGTGTATAAGTAGAGCAGCATTTTAATTAAATTATTTAAGTTTATTCAGGTTGGACATGGACAAGTCTTAGAGAAAACCTACCTATGATAATTATATACCTATAGAGTAATTCTAGCTCAATCTATTGGTTCTCCCCCCCCCCCCTCAATTTCAATTGAACACGTGGATGAGGATTTTTTCCAGGCCTCTTATGTGAAATGGTTTCCTGGCAGAAAATCTTGCCCGTTCGGCTTGTACAAAATGTTAGCCGGATTCATCGACAAATCTGCTAAAGCCATATGTACATTTGCCTTTGGTGATCGGGATGGAAGTGTATCGTTTTTTCCGCGGAGAAGCACAAGGAAAAATTGTAAAGCCCGGGGCCGAAATATGTTTATCATGGGACTCTTGCTTTCAGCCTGACGGATTTTAAACAGGGGACGTACGGTGAGATGCCCGACGAACAGAAAAATCAGGTTTCATATCGATACAAGGCGGCGCTCAAGTTAAAGGATTTCTTCATGAAAATGGAATGCGAACTTGGAGGAACAAAACTCGAAAAAGGACGGTGAAATATACGACAGAAAACAGATCGCTTAAATGCGAGAGGATGACATTAGTAGCTTGTAGCTTTCAACATTGATAAAAAAACTATCACTTTAATGAAAGAACTTTTGTTACTTTAAAAGCGTACAAATGTCTCTGATGCATTAATCCCTGCCCTCTATGTATACATAAGACTTTAATTGAATGTTTATTTGTCGATTCTCAATTGTGTTAGTTTAATAAATAAATAATTATGCTAGGAAGTAACTATTTGATAGATATGCATATGTTTTATTATTTGCTTTGTATTTAAATACATAACTTATGTATACAGTTTGTTTTATTTTAATTTTAAGTTAATTTCAGAAATACATATGTATCTCCCCGCCCTAATTACCTGTCTCTGTAAAACATGCGAAATTTCATTGTCTTTCAAGAAAGTAATTTCACTATCCAAAAAAATAGTACAACTTTCGATGTTCGATGAATTAAGTAAATTTTAAAAGGAGACACCCCAAAATCATACCTAAAAAAACCAGCCAAGCATAATTTAATAGGATAAGGAAAGCCGTGTGATGTTCACATCAGATTTTTTTTTTTTTTTAATATAATATGTAGTATATAGGTAAGGAAAGTAAAAGTGAGAAACAGTGGAAGCTCAAGTTGAATGTGCTGCTATTGTGGTAGAGTCCAAAACCGTGAATTTTTTTAATGTGTACCAAAATCAGTGTCTTGAATATTTTTGTAAAGGCAAAAATGTTTGCAGCTCGCGCCGGAAATTTTTCATGTATCTCAAATAAAGTTGTGTTTCTTTCAGTCTTGAGTAAATTTATAGCAGTAGGAACTAGCCTTCCAATGTCGAACGCAACTAAAAATATAACATTTGTTACTGGGAATGTCAAGAAACTCCAAGAATTCGTTCAGATACTAGGACCAAATGTGCCGTTTCGGGTAAGTGATGTTTTCTCTCAAATTCAGACATCACACCTAAGGTTTATACTAGTACCTACGCCATTCTAGTGCCTGTACACTCAGATCTTTTGCATAAATACATTTGTAAGAGGCATAGCAATAGCAATTGCTTGATTAGTGTGAAATTGTATACGTATAGGTATTTCAATCAGAACAAAGATTCTCGTGGTTCAATGTCTTATTATGTACTTATCAGCTCAGGAAGACTGATTCATGAAGCCTGTTCCTGAAAGCAATGTCTACCATAATAATAAATGGAGTCGGTGAATTGCGAACACCGACCCAAAAGATTACCTACGGACATTGCCTCTGACGGAATAATTTTTGAACTTTGTTTTTGTTTTTGTAGATGATTCACAAAAACATAGATTTACCAGAGTTACAAGGTGAAATTGATGACCTTTGTAAGAAAAAATGTGAAAGGGCCATGAAATCAATAAATGATCGAGTAATAGTAGAAGATACATGCCTTTGTTTCAATGCTCTAGGAGGCTTACCAGGTAAAAGAAAGTGTCGACTTATCCATCAGGCTTGTCGCCGCCTGTCACACGTTGGGTAGATGATTCACAAAAACATAGATTTACCAGAGTTACAAGGTGAAATTGATGACCTTTGTAAGAAAAAATGTGAAAGGGCCATGAAAGCAATAAATGATCGAGTAATAGTAGAAGATACATGCCTTTGTTTCAATGCTCTAGGAGGCTTACCAGGTAAAAGAAAAGTGTCGACTTATCCATCAGGCTTGTCGCCGCCTGTCACACGTTGAAAGCGTAGTCGTACGACAGGTCAGCTAAGGTAACATGAGCTCTATTTTCCTCTCGCAATTTTCATGGTAGTAATGGTGGGGAATAGTAAGATTGAACATCACCTGGCATTGTACTTCCCATTTCCCGATTACCACCTGAAAAATCAAAAGTATACTTTCGATTTTTCAGGTGGTACTAGTTACATAGACTTTACATATGTAGGTCTATTATGAAGTTAAATTCCTGCATTACACACTTTGAATTACAGTCTGATGAATCGTCAAGTAATCGAGAAATGCTGGTGGGGTTGGACAAAGCCCAAAGAAAATTGAATTTACTTTTATTGTACAAAATATTTTGCAAGCTTGGTAAAGATTGAACATCACCTGGCATTGTACTTCCCATTTCCCGATTACCACCTGAAAAATCAAAAGTATACTTTCGATTTTTCAGGTGGTAATCGAGAAATGCTGGTGGGGTTGGACAAAGCCCAAAGAAAATTGAATTTACTTTTATTGTACAAAATATTTTGCAAGCTTAACAGACGTACGGTGAGATGCCCGACGAACAGAAAAATCAGGTTTCATATCGATACAAGGCGGCGCTCAAGTTAAAGGATTTCTTCATGAAAATGAATGCGAACTTGAGAACAAACTCGAAAAAAGGACGGTGAAATATACGAAGAAAACAGATCGAACAGACGTACGGTGAGATGCCCGACGAACAGAAAAATCAGGTTTCATATCGATACAAGGCGGCGCTCAAGTTAAAGGATTTCTTCATAAAAATGAATGCGAACTTGAGAACAAACTCGAAAAAAGGACGGTGAAATATACGAAGAAAACAGATCACTAAATGCGAAGGATGAATTAAGTAGCTTGTAGCTTTCAACATGATAAAAAAACCTATCACTTTAATGAAAGAACTTTTGTTACTTTAAAAGCGTACAAAATGTCTCTGTCATTAATCCCGCCCCTCTATGTATACATAAGACTTTAATTGAATTTTATTTTATTTGTTTGACATATGTATTAATACATAAATTTATGTTCGTTTATTATTTTGTATAAGTATAGATAATTTATCAATGAGGAATCGTATTAATAAATAATAGTTTATTTTGTATCTTAAAAGGATACTCCCTGTTTTTTTTTTTATCAGTCCCCCAGCTAAACTAATTATTTTGAATTTTGAATAATAATAAAAGGAAAATGCCAAATAGAGTAACAATTGTTACTTATGTGTAAGTAGAGCATTTTAATTAATTATTTAGTTTATTCAGGTTGGACATGGACAAGTCTTAGAGAGAACCTACCTATGATAATTATATACCTATAGAGTAATTCTAGCTCAATCTATTGGTTCCCCCCCCCCTCCCTCAATATCAATTGACACGTGATGGGATTTTTTCCAGGCCCTTATGTGAAATGGTTTCTGCAGAAAATCGGCCCGTTCGGCTTGTACAAAATGTTAGCCGGATTCATCGACAAATCTGCTAAAGCCATATGTACATTTGCCTTTGGTGATCGGGATGGAAGTGTACGTTTGTTCCGCGGAGAAGCACAAGGAAAAATTGTAAAGCCCCGGGGCCGAAATATGTTATCATGGGACTCTTGCTTTCAGCCTGACGGATTTAAACAGACGTACGGTGAGATGCCCGACGAACAGAAAAATCAGGTTTCATATCGATACAAGGCGGCGCTCAAGTTAAAGGATTTCTTCATGAAAATGAATGCGAACTTGAGAACAAACTCGAAAAAAGGACGGTGAAATATACGAAGAAAACAGATCGCTAAATGCGAAGGATGAATTAAGTAGCTTGTAGCTTTCAACATGATAAAAAAACCTATCACTTTAATGAAAGAACTTTTGTTACTTTAAAAGCGTACAAAATGTCTCTGTCATTAATCCCGCCCCTCTATGTATACATAAGACTTTAATTGAATTTTATTTTATTTGTTTGACATATGTATTTATGTTCGTTTATTATTTTGTATAAGTATAGATAATTTATCAATGAGGAATAATCGTATTAATAAATAATAGTTTATTTTGTATCTTTTATTTTGCAAAAAATTGATTGGAGTAACGCTTAGCTTTATTTTAAAAGGAGACACCCCAAAATCATACCTAAAAAAACCAGCCAAGCATAATTTAATAGGATAAGGAAAGCCGTGTGATGTTCACATCAGATTTTTTTTTTTTTTTAATATAATATGTAGTATATAGGTAAGGAAAGTAAAAGTGAGAAACAGTGGAAGCTCAAGTTGAATGTGCTGCTATTGTGGTAGAGTCCAAAACCGTGAATTTTTTTAATGTGTACCAAAATCAGTGTCTTGAATATTTTTGTAAAGGCAAAAATGTTTGCAGCTCGCGCCGGAAATTTTTCATGTATCTCAAATAAAGTTGTGTTTCTTTCAGTCTTGAGTAAATTTATAGCAGTAGGAACTAGCCTTCCAATGTCGAACGCAACTAAAAATATAACATTTGTTACTGGGAATGTCAAGAAACTCCAAGAATTCGTTCAGATACTAGGACCAAATGTGCCGTTTCGGGTAAGTGATGTTTTCTCTCAAATTCAGACATCGAACGCAACTAAAAATATAACATTTGTTACTGGGAATGTCAAGAAACTCCAAGAATTCGTTCAGATACTAGGACCAAATGTGCCGTTCCGGGTAAGTGATGTTTTCTCTCAAATTCAGACACCACACCTAAGGTTTATACTAGTACCTACGCCATTCTAGTGCCTGTACACTCAGATCTTTTGCATAAATACATTTGTAAGAGGCATAGCAATAGCAATTGCTTGATTAGTGTGAAATTGTATACGTATAGGTACTTCAATCAGAACAAAGATTCTCGTGGTTCAATGTCTTATTATGTGACTTTGAGATTCAATGATCGAGGTCAATCTTATGGCTCACAGAAAATAATAAAAACATGTTTGGTTCTGAATTCGTTATTACACTTTGAGATTCAATGATCGAGGTCAATCTTATGGCTCACAGAAAATAATAAAAACATGTTTGGTTCTGAATTCGTTATTACTTTTTTTATCACCATTGCGGATGTCACTCTTTCAACGTTTTAGGTTCAATGAAGTAGGCCCTACATGATAAATCATGGGCTCGTTAAAGTAGGTACCTATCTAGATTCGTAGAAGCTTAACCCATTCTTTAGGGCTGTTTGTCCCTACACCTAGGCCTTGCAGTGGACTTTTTGGCCACACACGACCTACCTATCTACTTTGAATAAAAAAAAAAAAATCCGTTCAATCTAACTGAGCCATTCAGCCGCCTCTCACGTAAGGTACCAGGTACGGCATCGCGTGTGTATCACAAATTTCTCAAATTCTTTTCAACAGAAAAAAATCTCAATTTCAAACGAAAATCCCCATAAAATTTCGGGGGGTTGTCGGGAACGCAGTATCGTTCCCCATAGGTGAAGCGTGAAGCTATGTTGAATTATTCGAGTAGCTCCCGTGCCAAAGCTCAGAACGTGTCTTTCCTGAAGAAACACCTGCGATTTCAACCAACAAACATGTACAAGAGCAAGAAATTCAAACCAAGGTAATTGATTTTTACTTGCAAATTCTGATTGCATTAATTTATTGTTAATGTAGGTGGTACTGTAGAAAATTTTCGAGTTTATTTAGTATAAATGCTATAAAATCTATAAATACATCGGATTACATCGAGTGTTTGGTATCTTCCAGTAGACACATTATAATATGTACATAGGTACGTAAGGTACGTTGGGTACCAAATGGAAATATTCTGTGTCCTTGTAGAATCGAACCCGCGGCCTAGCGCTTACAAGGCAGACGCACTACCAACTAAGCTAACTAGGCTGGCTTTCCGTGAAAAAAAGCTCAATCTCTTTCACTTGTTTTGAATGTAGGTGCCATATTTTTGCTTCGATTCCAAACGGACAACCGTTTTTATTATTTTGAATAATACCTTCTCGACATTTTAGCTTTGTCTTTTGTTTAGATAGTAGTGTTTAATTCTGCCTATTTATTTAGTTCAAGTCTCATTTCCCTGCTTGGGTTATTTTATTTTCTATAGCATGTCGTGATGCACAAATCCTCTTTCTTTTAATTCCAAAACCCTCATTGTAACTTAATTAGTTTTAAAAACGTATAAAGAAGTTCCCAGATAGAAGTACAAGCCTATCTATAGAACAAATAAACTTCCCATGTCTTTAACTGATTCACTGAAATGGCAAATGAAAGCAAAATATCTCTCCCTGTTCTTTGTACCACAGTGAGAGTATACTCGTATGTTAGGGGGCTCTTCCTTTCTCTCTCTCTGTTCTTTGTACCACAGTGAGAGTATACTCGTATGTTAGGGGGCTCTTCCTTTCTCTCTCTCTCTCTCTCTCTCTCTCTCAATGAGGCAAAATACGAGTAATTGCCCTATCGAAATTTAGAGCTCGTCTAAAAATAACCTAAAAATGGCCAAGTCTAGGGTACACGAATAGCAAGTAGGTACTACCAGGTACCTGGGTTTGATAGGTACCTTGTGCACCTACCTATCTTCTGAAACATTTCAACGCATAGCGTGATTATGAAATATGTTTTTCCAAAAGCAAACACACAAAAGTTATTATTTTACGAAAGTTATGAGCTTTATGTAAATAAAAGTTTGGGGAGCATGTTATCTCGTTTTTCAGAGGCGTAGGTAACACGAGCTACGAAATATTTTCAGTGCTGTGGGTACCATAAAGGTTGGTACCTTGTTACCTGAAGTATTATGAGGTAGGTAGGTCGGTAGGTGATTTGAAAGTACATATTGGCTATCTATGTATTCATGTATGTATAAAGATCTTTAGATGATCAGTTGGGTTAGTGAACAAAAATGTTGACCTGCGACGCGACGCTACGGCTGATTTTGAATCCCAGCCAACACGAAAATTTTCAAATCGAGTTCTCCGCCCTTAGATGGACATGGACGTAAATAATACGAAAGGGGTTGCGGGAATGTTCCAACTAGCAGAGACTTTAAGGGATGAATGCCCTACATCACCCGTGTCGTTTTATAACGATAGATACCTCGTATCTATGTCCGTATTCCTCAATGTCGTTACCACGAAAAACAAAAGATACCTTCCACGAAAAAAGGGGAATTAAATTCTGGAAAATAAACACATCAGTCAAAGGTGGTGTGAGGGAGAGGGCGAAGAGTAAGTAGAGGTACCTACGTAAAATGTATGAAATCATTGGAGCAGAACAAGACAATGGATTTTTTACTTACTATTATTTCTGTATTTTTTCCCCCTTTCAGTGTTCATTAAGTGGTGGACTAGAGTAGGTATAACCTATTGTGTCCACGCAAAATGTCCTCGCGTATTTGTTGTTTTCTTACCTAATTTAATAACATTTATTTCAAACTTTTCATGAGAAACAGATTTTTGTAAATATTTGAAAACGTAGGTAAAATAATCTACCTAATAAACAAACTTTTAGTTCAATATTTACTTAAAATGCAGCCTTAGTAGGTACCTACCTAAAGACATATACCTATATATATATCTTTATTATTATTATTATTTTTAAGAAGATATTTCGTTTAGGCAAAAAGGCTGAAAATGTATAAATTAATTTTTAAATGTCTCAAAACCTCCCTGACAAACATGATTGACTTTCAGAAAATCTAATGTGCTCCTGTCGAAAATGGACGCGTTCAAAAAGAAGAGCTTTGAGTATCCGGATAATTTCCATAAGGAAGCCGTGTCCAAATTGAAACATCTCCTGGCTGAATCTTACTCTGCATACCCTACTGTGAGTGTTCCTCACTCCACGCACGCACATTTGCACTCGCACTCTCATTCCCACTGTCATGTAAGTTAATCACAGTTGTAATCTATCTGTCTTCTATTGTATTTAGGTGGTGCTCGTCAACATCTTGGTTATATGCACCGTCTTCTGTTTGTTCTATAGCAGTTCAAGCAGCTTCAGGAAAGAGATTACCTTGTTTGGATTGGTAGATAGTAGCGGCCTTAGTTCTGCAAGCAGGTGATGGTCCACTTTCAGGGCAGAAAACTTGGTGCACTCATCTAGAATGTGTATTGTAAATTGTAAGACGTGTTTAATCATTAAACTTAAATGGATTTTTTTCTTATATTTCTTAGCAAAGCAGAAAAAAAGGTGTTTTATGAGTACACATGCACTTATACAACATTAGAGTACACCTTTGTCACTAATTTTCTCTGAAAAGAGTGATACTTTATCAAATAATGATGTAAGGACAATTATGTGGCTGTATTCCTATTCGGTTTCAGTAGTAGGTACAATAGGATCCTACCTCCACACCAATTTAAATTTAGAGCCAGCCTAGTTAGCTTAGTTGGTAGTGCGTCTGCCTTGTAAGCGCTAGGCCGCGGGTTCGATTCCCGCCCGGGGCGGTTTTTATCCTGATGGGATAATGTTCGTTCTCGGAACGGCGGGCTTTCTCCTATCCTGTCTTCCTTCTCTCTTCGATTTCGGGACGGTAAGACCATAGCAGTTACAGTTCCCTCTGTCAAACCTCTTAAAAAAAAAAACTTAGATGATAGCAGAAATGAGAAGGCTTAAATTGCCTGTTGCCTGCGATCCTTTTTTCTGCCACACACGTGCAAGCTTCTTTCTTGAAATGCTTAACAATCCGTCTGTCAAGCATATTATTTGAACGTATGTGATGGGAATAACAGGACAAGTGAAGTTAAAAAGCACTGGGGTGTACTAGGAGTTTATGTAAGGACAATTATGTGGCTGTATTCCTATTCGGTTTCAGTAGTAGGTACAATAGGATCCTACCTCCACACCAATTTAAATTTAAGGTGGAAAAGTTGAAGCGTATTGAGACCGAACTGCGACGAGAGTTGACCCAGAAGAACAACACCATCGAGGATTTGAAGAAGGAACTAAATAATAAAACGTGTAAGTAATATTGTTAGTTAGATTCATATTAGACACCCAAAATAGATAATCAATTTTTACTTTCTATTACCTCTACGTATAGGGAACCTATACAAGGTAATGAGAAAGAATTGCAATCGGTCCAAATTTTTCACCGTATTTTATATGACTAGGGTTTTTAGGGATTTTTCGAAATCGACCCGAGTTTTTCCTCTCTCGTAGGCTTTTCAAGATGATTGAACTTGATTTGTCGTTGTTATTTGTGTGGGTGTACCTGCAAAACACTGTAGGTATGTTCCGCAGCTTCAGAATGATGTCCGCCTCAAAGGGAGCTGTTCCACATTCCTATTTTAGAAATAACTTTTTACTCCTTGCACAGAAAAAGAAGTAGAAGAAGAAAGTTGTAGGTACTACATGTCATTTTCGTTGAATGGGCCTCTGTTATGAAAAAACATTGCCAAAAATGTGACAAAGAGAAATGTGATAGTGGAACCATTAAGCTATCTACTGGTTGGCACTTCATTCCCTATGATTCCGTTGGGAGTCAACGAATTGAGTCCTTTTTTTAACGAGTTGAGTCCCGATGTTTTTGGTATTCAGTCCTCTTAGTGGAAGGGTTCACTTACGGATTGAGTCCTATTCCATTTCCTACCAAACTTTTCACCTTAGGTACTCTTCAAAACGAAGCTCTCAACGCTGCCCGGGGCGGATTTTATCCTGATGGGATAATGTTCGTTCTCGGAACGGCGGGCTTTCTCCTATCCTGTCTTCCTTCTCTCTTCGATTCCGGGACGATAAGACCATATATGGTTGCCTGGAATCTCTTTTGAGTATGCAATGTGCTAAAAATCCAAAAGTTATACTTGCATCAAGTATAATTATAATCTCAGATTTTATTAGGATGATTTTATTACTTTCCTTTTCTCTTTTTCCTTATTCTCATTGTTCCCCCACAGAGTCCCTCCCCTGGCAGTCTATTTCGCGGGGCGGACGACTATGATACCGGTCTTGCTGTTCCTCCTCCCTCCCGCTACGGAATCACCAGTGGGGGATTGGGGGGTTATCGGGCGGGGAACGCTCTAGGTCTGAAACGACCAGAGATGTCCGTGCAGCCTCCCCCTGAGCTGGTGTCCTTCATACAAAAGCAGGAGGATTACATTAGTCAGATGGAGAAGGAGAGTCAGTATTGTAGGGTAAGTAGCTCCCATGACTTAGTGGTCGGCTTGGCTTGCCTGCCATGCTGAAGGTCCCAAGTTCGAATCCCCGGTTACTTTCTGTTGTCCTCGTGCTGACCCAGCACCTTATCGCCGATCTGATAAGGGACATACTATGACACAGACCACATGAGTCTAATGTAGCAGTTGTTTTATTGCTACGAAATAAAGATGGCGCGGCGGTAAAACACTCATCTTTTCTAAAAGAAGAAGAAGAAGAAGAAGAAGAAGAAGAAGAAGAAGAAGAAGAAGAAGAAGAAGAAGAAGAAAAAACAATAATTTGATTTTGGGACGCGTATTCGGGACGGGACATTGTATCCGGGACCAAAGTAACAACAAAAATAACACCACCACAAACAATAACAAAAACATAATTTGATTTTCAGGAGCAACTCTCCAGTCTCATGTGCAAAGTGAAGGAGATTGTGTCGGAAAACGAAAACCTCCATGAGAAACAGAAGAGCAACATTGTGAGCAATATGTTCGCCTCCATTGAGTATGGCGGAGATGAAGATAATGGAAGTGACGAGGAGGAGGTGGTGGAAATTAGACATAAAGTAAGTAAAAAGAACAAAATATTCCCATGATGATGAATATTAATTCGGATTTAATACACCTAAATAAAGTCAGTCCTCAAGTGAAGACGACTAACTTTTTTTTTTTTTTTTTTTTTTTTTTTTAAAGGGCAGTCCTCAAGTGAAGACGACTAACTTTTTTTTTTTTTTTTTTTTTTTTTTTTTTTTTTTTTTTTCAAGAGGTTTGACAGAGGAAACTGTAACTGCTAAGGTCTGATCGTCCCGAAATCGAAGAGAGAAGGAAGACAGGTTAGAAGAAAAACAGCCGTTCTGAGAACGAAGATTATTCGTTCAAGATAAAATTCGCCGCGGGCGGGAATCGAAACCGCGGCCTAGCGCTTACAAGACAGACGCGCTACCAACCAAGCTAACTAGGCTGGCCAGACTAACCTTTAAAGGACCTGTCCGGTCGCTCAGTAATACGAGCCAAAGCCAAGACTCATACTTCAGCCTCTCCGGGTACAAGAGGCTATTTTTGGAACTCGAGATTTTTTGTCCCAATAAAAATCCCGTCATCTTTAAATTGTATGAAGTATTATGAGGTAGGTAGGTCGGTAGGTGATTTGAAAGTACATATTGGCTATCTATGTATTCATGTATGTATAAAGATCTTTAGTTGATCAGTTGGGTTAGTGAACAAAAATGTTGACCTGCGACGCGACGCTACTTGGATGGACATGGACGTAAATATGTTTTAGAACAGAAAAATCGAATATCACATCGAAACAAGGCGGTGCTCAAGTTACAGGATTTCTTCGTCAAAATGAATGCGAACTTGAGAAAAAAACTCAAATAGAAGAATAGGGAAATATAGGAATAAAAGAGATAGAAAAGGCGAATTAAAATTAACTCGAAGTAAAAAAGGGATTGATTTAAAAAAAGTACTTAAAAAGTTTATAAATAAAAACCTCTTGTGGAGGATAATGAGTTTCATGATATAATGAGAAATATGTGTTGAAAACTTGAAAATAATCAAATTGATCGAGGAAGACATCTATAACGATCAACAAATTTAAAATGATCAACATAGAAGTTGGTTTTCATACATTTCAGATCAACAAATTATGGGTGGATAAAACTATGTTTTCTTTTACTTTATTATGAAGATCATAAACAGACAACTTTTAGTTGCGCTTCAGTCAAAAATGAGAAAAAAAAGTAAAAAATGAGGAGCCAGGATTTTTTTTCTTTTTCTTCAACGACTATATACATATATATGTTTTCTTTTACTTTATTATGAAGATCATAAACAGACAACTTTTAGTTGCGCTTCAGTCAAAAATGAGAAAAAAAATTAAAAAATGAGGAGCCAGGATTTTTTTTCTTTTTCTTCAACGACTAGACTTCTAGATCCGGAGTCTCCGGAGATAAATCGATTTAAAGTTTAAACATACCGGTAAAATCTTGAACTCTGACATCACGGGATAAATCTTGAACTCTGACACTGACCACTGACGTCGGAAGTCACGAGCTGGTTTCAAGGAGGTTGAAAACAGTGGATAAAATAAGTGGAGCACAAGTTGAATGTGCTATTGTGCTGTTACGTGTGGTGTAATCTAGAACTAAATTATCAGTGCATCCAGTGCCCGCGGTGCCGCGAAAATTTGTAAAAAATTAAAAATTGGAAAAATGCTTGCAGTTGCAGCCCGTACCGGGAATTTTTTGTGCACCACAAATAAATTTGTGTTTCTTTCAGTCTTCAGTAAATTTTTATCCATAGGAACTGGCATTTCAATGTCGAATGCAACCAAGAAAGTAACATTTGTTACCGGGAATGTCAAGAAACTCGAAGAATTCGTTCAGATACTGGGACCAAACGTGCCATTCCAGGTAAGTCTTATCACTTTTCTCCAAGTACAGACACACCTTGTATAGGTATGCACTAAACTACAGTTTGCCATTCTACTGCCTGTACATCCAGATCTTTTGCACAAGCAAATTTGTTAGGGGTATAGGAATAACCCAACTAGTAGATTTTTCAATTCTGTAAAGACTGGCCCCATCCCAGGTTCAAAATCTCATCAGATCATACAATCACCAAAATTTTCGGTACTTATTCGGAAGCTATGACAGTGAAAAAGAAAGCTCCTTTTTGTGTTCAACATAACCCTATAATAACACCAATCACAGCTCTAATTTCTGGATGGATGCCTCAGTAACTTTTTTTTTTATTATTATTTTTTTTAAGAGGTTTGACAGAGGGAACTGTAACTGCTAGGGTCTTAATTATCATCCCAAAATCAAAGAGAGAGGGAAGACAGAAAATAGGAGGAAAGCCAGCCGTTCCGAGAACAAACATCCCTTCAGGATAAAATTTGCCCCGGGCGGGAATCAAACCCGCGGCCTAGCACTTACAAGGCAGATGTGCCACCATTCCACCAACCAAGCTAACTAGGCTGGCACAGCCAAGTTTTTAGTCTGCAAAATTTACCAGTGGTAAGTCAGACTTTGGGAAGAAGAGCAAGCAAAAATAAGCCACAAACAAGTCAGCGGAGTGTATCATGAACCGTTTCACTAATAAATCTAATAATCCATGTACAAAACCATCTCCCTTACTTAAATGAGGACATACTGATTCAATTCTTTCATCAAAATTATAGACAATAATTTAAAATACATAAGCATTCCATGGCAGCCAACATGGTTGTTCTATTAAAGAGGAAAAATTCAAGGAAACCAGCAGGTTGTGTGTTTTTTTTTTTTTTTTTACAGTAATCAAATGAAAATACACCTTAGTCCAATAGGTGTGAAATGTAAATTTGACTTGGTTTTGTAAAAAAAATGGGGATCTTTGTAGGAAGTTTTAACTTTGAGCTAGATAAAAACTATTTTGTGTTCTTGTAAAAGTAACTCACAAACTCTTTCTTCCTCCCTCTTTTTTTTTTACAGTAATCAAATGAAAATACACCTTAGTCCAATAGGTGTGAAATGTAAATTTGACTTGGTTTTGTAAAAAAAATGGGTATCTTTGTAGGAAGTTTTAACTTTGAGCTAGATAAAAACTATTTTGTGATCTTGTAAAAGTAACTCACAAACTCTTTCTTCCTCCCTTAGAATGGCTAATTACCACTATACCCACCAATAGACAGATTGATGTTGGTTCATTCTGGCCTCTGTTGCTTCTGTCAATGTCAGAGCTCTGTCAGAATGATTTTTGAAATTTCTTTTGTTTTTGTAGATGATTCACCAAGACATAGATTTACCAGAGTTACAAGGTGAAATTGATGATGTTTGTACAAAAAAATGTGAAAGGGCTATAAAAGTAATAAATGATCGAGTAATAGTTGAAGACACATGCCTTTGTTTCAATGCTCTAGGAGGCTTACCAGGTCAAGCTTTTACAAAAGCCAATAAAACGCTCTTACGTGTAAGAAATTATCATTTTAAATGCTAAATTAGACGAATATGTGAGAAATGGGAATTATTCAGCTCGTTATAGGAAGGTCCTAGTAATCTTCATTCTTACAGATGAAATCAGACACAAAGTAGACTTCCTTCATTCCTTGAGGAAGAAAACTGAAACTCAAAACCATCATTAATTTGATTCTACAATCACAATCAGGTAAGTACCTCTATGTCTTTAATTTTTGATAATTTAAAATTTACCAAGGCAAGTGTGTT
The DNA here is from genome assembly GCF_000475195.1 of Diaphorina citri. Taxonomy (NCBI): domain Eukaryota; kingdom Metazoa; phylum Arthropoda; class Insecta; order Hemiptera; family Psyllidae; genus Diaphorina; species Diaphorina citri. The sequence goes on along the minus strand of NW_007377525.1, from coordinate 298,626 downwards.
CAATGTTTAATTATCATTTTAAATGCTAAATTAGACGAATATGTGAGAAATGGGAATTGTTCAGCTCGTTATAGGAAGGTCCTAGTAATCTTCATTCCTACAGATGAAATCAAACACAAAGTAGACTTCCTTCATTCCTTGAGGAAGAAAACTGAAACTCAAAACCATCATCAATTTGATTCTACAACCACAATCAGGTAAGTACCTACCTCTATGTCTTTAATTTTTGATAATTTAAAATTTACCAAGGCAAGTGTTATATGTAGGTACTCAAATATAGGTATGAAAAACCTTGATCTCTACACATGGCTAAAACTTGAAAATGTTAAAATTTCAAGTAGGACTACTTACCTATTCAAACAGTCTACTTGAAATTTTCAATAGGTAAAGTTCAATAGTGTTTGGGATACCTAGATATTTATGTATCTCTATGTAGATTGTACCTACATTGTATACAAGTACATATACCTACTTGAAGTTTGAAATTGAAGACGAATTACCTATTCAAACAGTCTACTTGAAATTTTCAATAGGTAAAGTTCAATAGTGTTTGGGATACCTAGATATTTATGTATCTCTATGTACCTACATTGTATACAAGTACCTACTTGAAGTTTGAAATTGAAGACGAGATAAAATTATGATTTTAATTTTATTCAAGTTGAATGCAAATCAGAAGGTACCTAGGTACTTTCAATTGACCTCTGAGTCAGAGTAGTCTAGTCTAGGCTAGGTACCTATAGGTACATTTATATACACGTATGTACGTAGTAGGGTTGCCAACCGTACGTTATTTCCCGGAACAATCCGTATTTTTGTCAAAAATCAAATGTTCCGCCGGAACATTTTTTTCCAAATCTATTCAAAATACGGGAACTGACTAATAAACAGAAAAAAATACAAAAAAAAGGTTAAAAAGATAGGTAGGTAGGTACGTACGAAAAACACAAACGGGCTATAAAAGCAATAAATGATCGAGTAATAGTTGAAGACACATGCCTTTGTTTCAATGCTCTAGGAGGCTTACCAGGTAAAAAAAAAAAGTTACATATCCATTGAGCTCAGGTAACATTAAAGAAAAAAAGAGGATTATACTGTCAGGTGCCAGCATAGGACTGAACAGTCCTTCTGACAGTCTAAACAAGGTCTTATTAATTTTTAACTGGTTTAGGTTTATTTAGGTTAGTACATATTCCCAAAAAGAACCTACTATCTTATTAGTTCGAGTACTCCTCCTATACACAATTACTTATGTTTTTTTTTTTTTTCATATGTAGCCGGGTAAAAATCGGGAAATCCGTATTTTTTCACCATTTTGCTAGTTTGTACCGTATATGCCGAAAAAAAAGTTGGCAACCCTAGTACGTAGGTACCTAGTACAAGGAAATGCAGCTTAATGTATAGGTTTTCTCTCTCTCCCTCCTTCTGTCTTCCCTCAATTTCAATCCAAGTGATGGGGTTCATTTTTTCCAGGCCCATACGTGAAATGGTTTCTGAAGAAAATCGGCCCGGCCGGGTTGCACAAAATGTTAGCTGGATTCGAGGACAAATCTGCCATAGCTGTGTGTACCTTTGCCTTCGGTGATCGGGATGGAAGTGTGCGTTTGTTCCGGGGAGAAACACACGGGAAAATTGTAGAGCCTCGGGGTCCAGACACGTTTGGGTGGGATTCTTGTTTTCAGCCTGACGGATTTGAACAGACGTACGCTGAAATGCTAAAGGAACAGAAAAATCAAATATCACATCGAAACAAGGCCGTGCTCAAGTTACAGGATTTCTTCGTCAAAATGAATGCAACTGAAAGTTGAAATAGTGATAGGTGAATACAGGGTTAAAAAAAGTCTAATTAATTATAAAATTTAAATACCTTTCATAAAGGTAAACTTCGAACCGGCTCTCACAGAGGTTTCGAAATTGTGAATCTCGAGTTTTAATGAATAGGGCTAGGCTCTCAGGGGTTCCAAGTTTTTGTTTCTAATTTATTTAAATAACATAAAATAATTACGTTTTCCTTAGGTACCTACAAATGCATTTTATGATTGTTGGCCCTAAAATGCACACGTAGCTACGTCTTTTAATATTTTGTAGGTATTTGTACTTTTTCCATTTTGGCAAAAGCTAGGTATACCTACAATACCTACTTTCATATACCGTACGATGGATTCATTAGGTGGCTAATAGTTTTCTACAAGTAATAGGTGTAATCTAACATTGTATTCCATTGTAATTTTATTCACAAGTGCCTAGTTACATAGACTTTACATATGTAGGTCTATTATGAAGTTAAATTCCTGCATTACACACTTTGAATTACAGTCTGATGAATCGTCATTCTACCAGATTACTTTACAAATACATACTCGTACATCTATTATTATCTATTATAATGAAAGCTCGTATTTCTATTTACACAATAGATATTTAGGTAAAACGAATTTCACAAAAAGGAGGCAGATGTTGGCAGGAAAAATTCAAGTAAAAATATTTTGCACGCTATCATTCACATAGGCGCAATGTCAAATTTTCCTGTAGGTGTATGATCTAACGTGGCATTGATTTCGTTTGTCTTTACTTTGAGATAAGCTTGGTAGGTAGTAGTATTTTTTAGATGTACCTACAAGGAAATTCCAGTTTAACGTATAGGTTCTCCCTCCCTCAATATCAATTTCCTCCCTCAATTTCCAGGCCCGTATGTGAAATGGTTTCTGAAAAAAGTTGGCCCGACCGGGTTGTACAAAATGTTAGCTGGATTCGAGGACAAATCTGCTAAAGCCATATGTACATTTGCCTTCGGTGATCGGGATGGAAGTGTACGTTTGTTTCGGGGAGAAACACATGGGAAAATTGTAGAGCCTCGGGGTCCAGACACATTCGGGTGGGATTCTTGTTTTCAGCCTGACGGATTTAAACAGACGTACGCTGAAATGCCAAAAGAACAGAAAAATCGAATATCACATCGAAACAAGGCGGTGCTCAAGTTACAGGATTTCTTCGTCAAAATGAATGCGAACTTGAGAAAAAACTCAAATAGAAGAATAGGGAAATAAGTATACGAAGAAAAGAGATAGAAAGACGAATTAAAATTAACTCTGCCATAAACTCAAAGTAAGAAAGGGATTGTGGAGGATAATATTAGTTTAATGATATATAATGAGAAATATGTGTTGAAAACTTGAAAATAATCAAATTGATCGAGGAAGACAGAACGTGTCTTTCCTGAAGAAACACCTGCGATTTCAACCAACAAACATGTACAAGAGCAAGAAATTCAAACCAAGGTAATTGATTTTTTACTTGCAAATTCTGATTGCATTAATTTATTGTTAATGTAGGTGGTACTGTAGAAAATTTTCGAATTTATTTAGTATAAATGCTATAAAATCTATAAATACATCGGATTACATCGAGTGTTTGGTATCTTCCGGTAGACACATTATAATATGTACATAGGTACGTAAGGTACGTTGGGTACCAAATGGAAATATTCTATGTCCTTGTATTTTAAAAAGCTCAATCTCTTTCACTTGTTTTGAATGTAGGTGCCATATTTTTGCTTCGATTCCAAACGGACAACCGTTTTTATTATTTTGAATACCTTCTCGACATTTTAGCTTTGTCTTTTGTTTAGATAGGGCAAGTGTTTAATTCTGCCTATTTATTTAGTTCAAGTCTAATTTCCCTGCTTGGGTTATTTTATTTTCTATAGCATGTCGTGATGCACAAATCCTCTTTCTTTTAATTCCAAAACCCTCATTGTAAGTTAATTAGTTTTAGAAACGTATAAAGAAGTTCCCAGATAGAAGTACAAGCCTATCTATAGAACAAATAAACTTCCCATGTTTTTAACTGATTCACTGAAATGGCAAATGAAAGCAAAATATCTCTCCCTGTTCTTTGTACCACAGTGAGAGTATACTCGTATGTTAGGGGGCTCTTCCTTTCTCTCTCTCTCTCTCTCTCTCTCTCTCAATGAGGCAAAATACGAGTAATTGCCCTATCGAAATTTAAAGCTCGTCTAAAAATAATCTCTCTCTCTCTCTCTCTCTCTCTCTCTCTCTCTCTCTCTCTCTCTCTCTCTCTCTCTCTCTCTCTCTCTCAATGAGGCAAAATACGAGTAATTGCCCTATCGAAATTTAGAGCTCGTCTAAAAATAACCTAAAAATGGCCAAGTCTAGGGTACACGAATAGCAAGTAGGTACTACCAGGTACCTGGGTTTGATAGGTACCTTGTGCACCTACCTATCTTCTGTTTGTTGAATTTCCACATTTTACCCCCACTCCTGACGCAGAGTGAACGCCGCATCGATGCGGCGTAGGAATGAAAAACAGACCTTATCTGTTCAGGATTAGGTCCGCCCCGGGCGGGAATTGAACCGCGACCTATAGCTTGCAAGGCGCGCTACCATGAGTAGACTGACTCTACAATAGTGACAATGCAACTATTCATTATTATTCATATCCACCAACCTCAGTGGTGCACTTGGTGCAGTGGTTAAGGCGTTGGACTTTGAATCTGGATGTTGTTGGTTCGAGTCCAAGATCTCTCTCTCTCTCTCTCTCTCTCTCTCTCTCTCTCAATGAGGCAAAATACGAGTAATTGCCCTATCGAAATTTAAAGCTCGTCTAAAAATAACCTAAAATTGGCCAAGTCTAGGGTAGGTACACAAATAGCAAGTAGGTACTACCAGGTACCTGGGTTTGATAGGTATCTTGTGCACCTACCTATCTTCCGAAACATTTCAACGCATAGCGTGATTATGAAATATGTTTTTCCAAAAGCAAACACACAAAAGTTATTATTTTACGAAAGTTATGAGCTTTATGTAAATAAAAGTTTGGGGAGCATGTTATCTCGTTTTTCAGAGGCGTAGGTAACACGAGCTACGAAATATTTTCAGTGCTGTGGGTACCATAAAGGTTGGTACCTTGTTACCTGAAGTATTATGAGGTAGGTAGGTCGGTAGGTGATTTGAAAGTACATATTGGCTATCTATGTATTCATGTATGTATAAAGATCTTTAGATGATCAGTTGGGTTAGTGAACAAAAATGTTGACCTGCGACGCGACGCTACGGCTGATTTTGAATCCCAGCCAACACGAAAATTTTCAAATCGAGTTCTCCGCCCTTAGATGGACATGGACGTAAATAATACGAAAGGGGTTGCGGGAATGTTCCAACTAGCAGAGACTTTAAGGGATGAATGCCCTACATCACCCGTGTCGTTTTATAACGATAGATACCTCATCGTATCTATGTCCGTATTCCTCAATGTCGTTACCACGAAAAACAAAAGATACCTTCCACGAAAAAAGGGGAATTAAATTCTGGAAAATAAACACATCAGTCAAAGGTGGTGTGAGGGAGAGGGCGAAGAGTAAGTAGAGGTACCTACCCAAGACAAGTTAAAAATTTCAAGTCATAAAATTCATCTAGGTGTAACAATTGGGGAACTATATTTGTGACAACCATTTTGGGTATGCATTTACATTTAAAAAACCTTATTATTCCAATCCTTTTAGGTGGCAGCGGAAATGTTGAAGAAGATCGAAAGTCTGCAGATCGAGAAGGAGGAATTGAATGATACTCTGACCAAGTTGCAGAGTATGGTATTGCAGTTCCGAGAGAAAGAAGCGTCCGCGCTGCAGAAAGTGAAGAGAAGTTTGGATATAGTGGATCAGGCCCAGTTTGAGAAGGGTCAGGCTGAACAGGTAAGGCTAAGGTACTATTTCATGTTGTTTCGCCCCATTGACGAGTAACGAATTCTGTCCCGTTGACTTTCTTAGGCCAGCCACTCCCTATCAGTTAGCTGACGACAGGTACACCTGATCAGGTTTATCTGATAGTGTGTGTGCTCATCAGGTGTACAGGTGTCAGGAAGGTGTGCCTGTCAAGTCTACCTGATAGTGAGTGGCTGGCCTTAGAGCCCATTCCCACTTGTCGTGAGTTTCATCCGAATTTTTCCCCCCGAATGTCCTGTAGGCAATGTAATTTAAATGAGAGTGTTCCCACTACACGACACGACAGTTTCATCCGAATTTTTCCCCCCGAATGTCCTGTAGGCAATGTAATTTAAATGAGAGTGTTCCCACTACACGACACGACTTTTTTTTTGGAACGACAAGTTCGAACGGGCTCTTACAAAGAAATCCTTCCGCTTAAGTTGAGCGTCAAAAACAAGCTCGGAATTATTGGTTGACAACCCGAAAAAAAAAACTCTAGGACGGAACTCGGATGGACAATGGACATCCAGTTTACCTGCCTCGATGGTGTAGTGTTAGTCAAGAAGCTCACCTGGTAAACAAGTTATATTCTATTCTATTCTATCATGAATATTTCAGGAAGTTCGTCGTATGATCAACGAGCTAGAGCGTGCTCACGAGAAGCACCGTGATTCTTTGCAAGAACAAAGTAAGCTCCGAATTGAAGCCGAGAAACGCTACTCGGCCCAGGCGGAGAAGTTAAGCCAGGAGCTGCAAGACCAGTGGGACCATGCGAGCAAACTGGGACTGGAGGTGGAAAAGTTGAAGCGTATTGAGACCGAACTGCGACGAGAGTTGACCCAGAAGAACAACACCATCGAGGATTTGAAGAAGGAACTAAATAATAAAACGTGTAAGTAATATTGTTAGTTAGATTCATATTAGACACCCAAAATAGATTCCAGGGGCTTCCAGAGGGGAGGGGGTCATCAGGCCTAGGTTCATCAAGGGGGCCTGAAACCATTTCTGTAGCAAGGGAAATTTCAGGCTGTTTAAGGTCCCCCAGTCAGCCTAGTTAGCTTAGTTGGTAGTGCGTCTGCCTTGTAAGCGCTAGGCCGCGGGTTCGATTCCCGCCCGGGGCGGATTTTATCCTGATGGGATAATGTTCGTTCTCGGAACGGCGGGCTTTCTCCTATCCTGTCTTCCTTCTCTCTTCGATTTCGGGACGGTAAGACCATAGCAGTTACAGTTCCCTCTGTCAAACCTCTTAAAAAAAAAAACTTAGATGATAGCAGAAATGAGAAGGCTTAAATTGCCTGTTGCCTGCGATCCTTTTTTCTGCCACACACGTGCAAGCTTCTTTCTTGAAATGCTTAACAATCCGTCTGTCAAGCATATTATTTGAACGTATGTGATGGGAATAACAGGACAAGTGAAGTTAAAAAGCACTGGGGTGTACTAGGAGTTTTATGGTTGCCTGGAATCTCTTTTGAGTATGCAATGTGCTAAAAATCCAAAAGTTATACTTGCATCAAGTATAATTATAATCTCAGATTTTATTAGGATGATTTTATTACTTTCCTTTTCTCTTTTTCCTTATTCTCATTGTTCCCCCACAGAGTCCCTCCCCTGGCAGTCTATTTCGCGGGGCGGACGACTATGATACCGGTCTTGCTGTTCCTCCTCCCTCCCGCTACGGAATCACCAGTGGGGGATTGGGGGGTTATCGGGCGGGGAACGCTCTAGGTCTGAAACGACCAGAGATGTCCGTGCAGCCTCCCCCTGAGCTGGTGTCCTTCATACAAAAGCAGGAGGATTACATTAGTCAGATGGAGAAGGAGAGTCAGTATTGTAGGGTAAGTAGCTCCCATGATCTAGTGGTCTGCTCAGCTTGCCTGCCATGCTGAAGGTCCCGGGTTCGAATCCCCGGTTACTTTCTGGTGTCCTCGTGCTGACCCAGCACCCTATCGCCGATCTGATAAGGGACATACTATGACACAGACCACATGAGTCTAATGTAGCAGTTGTTTTATTGCTACGAAATAAAGATGGCGCTGCGGTAAAACACTCATCTTTTCTAAAAGAAGAAGAAGAAGAAGAAGAAGAAGAAGAAGAAAAACAGGTGTGTCCAAACATAGTCGACCGGCCGTCGATCGACGAGATAAATCTAGGTTGTCGAGGCAGTGTGGACGGGTCAGTCGACATCGATCGAATATGAGTGGACACACCTTAACAATGGAGGTCTTATCGTCTCGAAAGCGAAGGGAGGAGGAGAGGAAAGGAGAAAAGCCAGTTGAGAACCAACCTTATCTGCTTCGGCCCGGGCGGGAATTGAACCCACGACTCTCCAAGACTCCAAGCTAACTTAGGCTGGCTGATCACTTTTTTGTTCTTCAGTTACAAATGGCTAAACTCTCCGCTGACGACAGGGAGGACCTTCTTCAGGACCCGAAGAAGGATAAAGAATTGACGTCCTTAATAATGGACATGGACGCAAAGCATGGTAAGTCCTTTCATTACTTTTGCCTCGAATACATCTTGTAATGTAGTTATCCATTATTCCCTCTAAAATTTTAAAATCTAAACAATAAGAATATGTACTAATGTGTAAATTCGATCCATTTTATGGACAGGTATTGTAAGATTTCAAGTTTTTTTTTAATGTAAATAAACATAAATAAGTATAGCATGATTGTACATAAAAAAATCGATGTTTTCACTCAAAGTGAGCATAGAGTCTCATTCAAGACGTCGAATATTGCATGTACATATAACTGCTAACTGCCTTGGCTTATAGTCCCATACCTATTTACCATTTACACCTGTATATGTAGTCCTGCTATCTCTCTGCTTTAATGCTTCTTAATTAAATTATTTTCTGGGGACTTTCATTTGAATAAGGTGAATTGTTGTTCAATGCAGAGATAAGTCTGAGATCACAATATAACCTAAACATTTTTCCCTCAACGATGGATCAATCGACCACTCTCACTCCCTTGCTTCCTATAGCAATAACAAGCAATCACAGCCACTATCATACCTCCTAGGATTACTCCTCAAACCGAAGGAACCTTCACTCATGTATTAAGATCAGGACCACAATTCAGAATTCACTCTTACGTATTGAAATGAGGATCACAAATCACACTTAAATTTCACATTTCTAAAAGCCCAACAGTTCCTGAAATAATTTTGGACGGATAGAAGAAAAAAATAGCTTGTCTACATTCAACAATTCACCTTATTCACACTTGCTACTTGTACACTTTCCATATTAATTGCTCCTAGACCGACTGTTAGGGGGAGCTTATGTATACAAGGTACAGTAAGGTAGGTACTTGGTAATCTAAATGCTAGCAATATAATGAGCCACTGATCATATCTATGTACTAGGAAGCTATATGGTTAAAAGGTATGGTACCTTTGTGATAAATCATATGACACTACTTGTTAACGGTAAGTATCTATTCCTACGATTCGCATATTCAGAGAAAAAGGAAACAAATGTAGGGACGAATTGACCAGAGTTTTAAAACTTCGTAAAGGTAATAATTTTTATGGGTAATTATTTTTTGCAGGGGAAAGAAAAAGTTGAAAAAAAAATCAAATTTTTAGAAAAGTGTGTAAGGGTAAGAAGGTATACATTTTTAAAAATTGAAACAATATAAAAGGAAAAATCGTAGAAGGGACAAATGAGACTCTCTTGAAGAGGAATAAAAAAAAAGAAATGTTTTGGCAATGAGTTCTTTGAAAGAGACAAGTCTTTGGATTTGTAATGTGCTGTGCAGAGACATATAGGTAGGTACTTGGAGAGCTTTCTTTTTCAGAGATTTTTAAAGCTTGATTTTCTTTTTACTTTATTATTTTCTGGGGACTTTCATTTGAATAAGGTGAATTGTTGTTCAATGCAGAGATAAGTCTGAGATCACAATATAACCTAAACATTTGTCCCTAAACGATGGATCAATCGACCACTCTCACTCTCTTGCTTCCTATAGCAATAACAAGCAATCACAGCCACTATCACACCTCCTAGGATTACTCCTTAAACCGAAGGAACCTTCACTCATGTATTAAGATCAGGACAATTCAGAATCCACTCTTACGTATTGAAACGAGGATCACAAATCACACTTAAATTTCACTTTTCCAAAAGCCTTACAGTTCTTGAAATAATTTTGGACGGATAGAAGAAAACAATAGCTTGTCTACATTCAACAATTCACCTTATTCACACTTGCTACTTGTACACTTTCCATATTAATTGCTCCTAGACCGACTGTTAAGGGGAGCATATACAAGGTACAGTAAGGTAGGTACTTGGTAATCTAAATGCTAGCAATATAATGAGAAACTGATCATATCTATGTACTAGGAAGCTAAATGGTTAAAAGGTATGGTACCTTCGTGACAATCATATGACACTACTTGTTAACGGTAAGTATCTATTCCTACGATTCGCATATTCAGAGAAAAAGGAAACAAATGTAGGGACGAATTGACCAGAGTTTTAAAACTTCGTAAAGGTAATAATTATTTTTATGGGTAATTATTTTTTGCAGGGGAAAGAAAAAGTTGAAAAAAAAACTAATTTTTAGAAAAGTGTGTAAGGATAAAAAGGTATACATTTTTAAAAATTAAAACAATATAAAAGGAAAAATCGCAAAAGGGACAAATGAGACTCTCTTGAAGAGAAATAAAAAAAGAAATGTTTTGGCAATGAGTTCTTTGAAAGAGACAAGTCTTTGGATTTGTAATGTGCTGTGCAGAGACATATACATAGGTAGGTATTTGGAGAGCTTTCTTTTTCAGAGATTTTTAAAGCTTGATTTCCTTTTTACTTTTTTTTCAAGTGAATTTTTCTCATTGTAAAATGATCCATAGTCAGTCTCAAGAACCGATGGAGGTTTTTAACGTCACTCTATAAACTGTCTTTAGTCAATCTTGGGAATAAGAGATTTAACAATCTCTCGTGGAAATGTCTTGTGTATAGATTGAAATGCTCGCACATCTGTAAAGAAAGGTTTAGGTTTAAGAAGACAGGGATTGAGCATTAACTAAATGTTGGAAAACTTAAAGGAAGAATGTCATTCGCTCACTGAAAAACTAGAGGACTCTTCAACTAGGCATAAGTAAGCAAATAAACTTCTTAACCTTTGCACTTTTCCTGCGGCTTGTTCAGCATCAGTAGTGAGTAGAATGTGTGATATTTCAGACCAGCAATTACGAGTAACCTATACCTAGTATAGTTTAGCGATCAGGTAAGAGGTAGGTACACTTAATCTAATTAAAAACTGGTAAAAACTTTAGTTACCCATAAAAAAAGTAAAAATATGATATGTATTAGATTAAACATGACGTTGCGTTGGTTGAACCAAATTTATATATACGAGTATAGGTATATAAAAAAAAAGATTGAGAGTTTGAGAGAGAACTGTAACTGCTACGGTCTGATTGTCCCGAAGAGAAAAGGAAGACAGGATAGGAGAAAGCCAGCCGTTCCGAGAACGAACATTATCCCTTCAGGATAAAATCCGCCCTGGGCGGGAATCGAACTCGCGACTTAGCGCTTACAAGGCAGGCGCGCTACCAACCAAGCTAGCTAGGCTGACACGCTAAACAAGGCAGACGCGCTACCAACCAAGCTAACTGGGCTAGCGCAAGTTCGACCTTAGAAGCACAGAATGGTGGCCTTTTTTTGAAGAGGTTTGACAGAGGGAACTGTTTGGCCTTCTCATTTTCCAACCCGAGTGTATTATTCTGATACACAGGGGACTCGGATGCTACTGATTCCGATTCTGTAGCCACCTATTCTCCTCAGCCCATTCCCAAGTCACAGCCTCAGGTTACAAATAACCCCAAGGTTAAGCTTAACGTTCATGTGCAAATCAGAAAAGAGGTTAGTCCATGTTGTTCCTTTTTCACAACTTTAGGACGCTAGCTTTTTAACTATTTACTTTCCATAAAGAAGAGCTCCAGGCAGGGCCGTATTTTGGGGAAGACCGAGAGGGCGGGCGCCCCCTCGAGCTTCATTTTTCTCCTTTACTAAATCCTGGATACGGCCCTGGCTCCAGGGGTCAACTCCTGAAAAAGACGGTGTTGAACACTACAAGCTTTTGTGAGTGTGTGTTTTACTTTGATAGATTTTTCACTTCTTTAATCCTTCTAGTAAATTATAAGCTTTTTATTGTAATGTCAAATGGTCAAAATTCAAATTTATTAATGTACACGCTTGTAGGTTTTTTTTTTTTGCACAATACAATTTAGGCTTACGGTTACGGCCTAAAACCCATTATTCCTATCATACTGAATAGAGATATGTATGAGAAAACTTTTGTCCTATTTTTATTTAATTTTCCGCGAAGTATTACTTTCCTTACTATTCTATAGGAATTTCGTAGATTCGTGGGCCTCAGAGTGGGCTTTTTGTATATTGTATAAGGATACTACTACGTATACCTACTATTGTTACGGAAAGCAATATTTTATGTTGTTTTCACATATTTTTCCGTGTCCGAAAAGAGAAAATATTTTAATTTTATTTTTTGATGATTTTTCGTGTTTTTTGGTTAAAAAAAATTGAAATCAACCAATCAGATGGTTAATCCTCGATTAAAAGTTAATAATAGTTTAATATCCGAGTCTGGCCCCCGGTAATTAATATAAATATTTAGTACCTATATCTACGAATTAGCTTTACATAGGTATTGAGACGCACCAGTTTGACCAGTTTCTGATGGAACACTTCAAGTTAAACAACATCGAGTGTGACCTACAAATGGATTGGTGACCGACACGTCGAGTACATTAAATAACGACCTATTAATATGTATTAGTTTTTATTTAGTATTTACAGTAACATATTTTAAGTATAAATGAAGGATAAATATATTTAATGCATTTAGTAATTAAATAAAATTGTAAACAAATACATAGCTATTTACATTTTTTTTTTTTTTAAATTTATGAATCTACTTAATTTTAATTTTCAATTTTATTATTACTAAACAAACAAAATTTCGAAGCGTTACAAGAGCAAGAAACGAAAGAAGGTAAAAACGAGTTAAATTTTTTATTTGCATAAAATAAAACCAAAAACTTAACATTTTTGCAGGAAAAAAAGCACTAGAAATGAAGCAACAAAACAAATAGAGGACAGGGGCTTCCGGGTGACACTGGAGGAGGTTGTGGAGGTTTTCTTCACACCTAGGGGAGGAATTGAAATATTATATTTTAAATGGTCGGAATTCAATAATATGGACTAAACAGGAAATATTAGATCGGTATCAAATCCTTCCGCTTAAGTTGAGCGTCAAAAACAAGCTCGGAATTATTGGTTGACAACCCGAAAAAAAAAACTCTAGGACGGAACTCGGAACTCGGATGGACAATGGACATCCAGTTTACCTGCCTCGATGGTGTAGTGTTAGTCAAGAAGCTCACCTGGTAAACAAGTTATATTCTATTCTATTCTATCATGAATATTTCAGGAAGTTCGTCGTATGATCAACGAGCTAGAGCGTGCTCACGAGAAGCACCGTGATTCTTTGCAAGAACAAAGTAAGCTCCGAATTGAAGCCGAGAAACGCTACTCGGCCCAGGCGGAGAAGTTAAGCCAGGAGCTGCAAGACCAGTGGGACCATGCGAGCAAACTGGGACTGGAGGTGGAAAAGTTGAAGCGTATTGAGACCGAACTGCGACGAGAGTTGACCCAGAAGAACAACACCATCGAGGATTTGAAGAAGGAACTCAACAATAAAACGTGTAAGGCCAGCCACTCACCATCAGGTAGACCTGATCAGACCTGACCTGGCAGGTCTACCTGATATCTGATGAGCACACACACTATCAGGTAGACCTGACAGGTGCTGCTGAAAAGGTCCGCCTGTCAGGTCTACCTAATACTTGATGAGCACACACACCATCAGGTAGACCTGATCAGGTGTACCTATCAGGTCTACCTGATAGTGAGTTGCTGACCTGAGTCATATTTTTTCGTACTTATTTGGGCTTTGTATGTTCTGCAGCTTCAGAATGATGTCCGTCTTGAAGTTAGCTGTTTAAAAACAGCTAACACGATTCCTATTTTACCTGTCTCGGTGGCGTAGTGGTCAAGACGCTCGGCTGGTAAACAAGAGGGCGTGGGTTCGATCCCAACAGAGGCATGGAATGTTATCCTCATTTATTTGAGAATTTGACCACATGACCTAAGGGTTAGGTAGTAGAGGACGCTTCCGGCGCGGCGTTAACCTCGCCTAGTGGTTACCTTCCACTCAAGAGTATCTTATTATTATTGAAGGACTTTCTACTCCTTGCAAATAAGAAATTGTAGGTACCACTTCATTAGAAATAAAAGAGAAATAATAAAAATAATGAGGATATTTTCACTCCATTTCCTATAAATTTTATTTCAGGTACTCTTCAAAACGAAGCTCTGAACGCAAACTCGGAGCGGGAATCACTCGAACAAGAGCTGTCCAATGCGAAACTTCTCATTGAGCGACTAGAACGAACTCAGCGGCAAGAAGCGGCTCGCTCTCAGGCAGAACTGGGATCCTATAAGCAAAGGTTGGACAGGGCTGATGCGGATCTGCTACACAGCAGGAAAGAGAACATTCGCCTTACGGAGCAGATCGCTAATATCGAGAAAGAGGTTCGTATTAAACTTTGCAAAGGTCCTAGTAATCTAAATGATTATTATGTACATAGGTATTATTATTATTTTGTTTTTCGAAGAGGTTTGATAAAGGGAACTCTAAAGGTGTGTCCAAACATAGTCGACCGGCCGTCGATCGATCGATCGACGAGATAAATCTAGGTTGTCGAGGCAGTGTGGACGGGTCAGTCGACATCGATCGAATATGAGTGGACACACCTTAACAATGGAGGTCTTATCGTCTCGAAAGCGAAGGGAGGAGGAGAGGAAAGGAGAAAAGCCAGTTGAGAACCAACCTTATCTGCTTCGGCCCGGGCGGGAATTGAACCCACGACTCTCCAAGACTCCAAGCTAACTTAGGCTGGCTGATCACTTTTTTGTTCTTCAGTTACAAATGGCTAAACTCTCCGCTGACGACAGGGAGGACCTTCTTCAGGACCCGAAGAAGGATAAAGAATTGACGTCCTTAATAATGGACATGGACGCAAAGCATGGTAAGTCCTTTCATTACTTTTGCCTCGAATACATCTTGTAATGTAGTTATCCATTATTCCCTCTAAAATTTTAAAATCTAAACAATAAGAATATGTACTAATGTGTAAATTCGATCCATTTTATGGACAGGTATTGTAAGATTTCAAGTTTTTTTTAATGTAAATAAACATAAATAAGTATAGCATGATTGTACATAAAAAAATCGATGTTTTCACTCAAAGTGAGCATAGAGTCTCATTCAAGACGTCGAATATTGCATGTACATATAACTGCTAACTGCCTTGGCTTATAGTCCCATACCTATTTACCATTTACACCTGTATATGTAGTCCTGCTATCTCTCTGCTTTAATGCTTCTTAATTACATAATATTTATGTTAAAGTGAACATAAATAATATTCCTGTGCTTTTGATCGCTTTATCGTAATTTGTGTATTTTTTGTCTCAAGCTAATACAAATTGCTGTGGTGAAGGAATGACATCTTCAATTTGTTTTCTGCTCAATATATCAATGTTGTACGTGTGAACTTTCTTAATGCCAATTTTTCCATTTGCGTTGTTTTTGCAAGGGTTGTGTTAAGGTTTTGTTTGAAGCTAAGCTTTTTTTTACAAATGACTTTCCCGAGACTCAAACTCTATCCTTACGGATTACGAGTTCTATGCTTTACCACCGATAAATCTTGTACATACATATTTACATGTGTGAGGTATTTGTTGTAGGTAGTCATTTACCTATCAAAGTGATAGATACAAAATAGGTATGGCAGAGAAACAGAGTGCCTGATAAGGTTCAATAATATCTTGCTTTCGATGTTGTGTTTTCGTGTCCTTTTAATTTGAATGCTATTTCCATGTACGTAGGTATTTATATAACTACAGTATACGATGTACATACTTATGATGGGTCTGTTGTACATACATATTTTATACCTACCCAAGGATAAAATTTACCTCGAATTTATTTACGAGTATTTATTTACGATGCATATTGGTTCTGTCAATAGAGCTAAATTATTTGAACTGTTAATTCGTCACATAAGAATTAGGTATTAGATATTTTAAAAATTGGTACAGTCATAGGTTTTACCCTCTTTCAAATAAACGATTTGATTTTGGGACGCGTATTCGGGACGGGACATTGTATCCGGGACCAAAGTAACAACAAAAATAACACCACCACAAACAATAACAACAACATAATTTGATTTTCAGGAGCAACTCTCCAGTCTCATGTGTAAAGTGAAGGAGATTGTGTCGGAAAACGAAAACCTCCATGAGAAACAGAAGAGCAACATTGTGAGTAATATGTTCGCGTCCATTGAGTATGGCGGAGATGAAGATAATGGAAGTGACGAGGAGGAAGTGGTGGAAATTCGACACAAAGTAAGTCAAAAGAACAAAATTTCCGTCAAGGAAGTATACCATTCGGAATTATTATACCTTAATAGAGTCGGCCATCGGCCCTTGGAAACACTCACTGTGTTAATAAAGATCTGAGTTCTCACTGAGGGTTCAAGGGGTAATGAAGTTCACAACCGAGGTACCTGGAAATTGTCGACTAAAAATGCCGACCCCACTTGAGTGGGAAAAAGTAAAGGAAGAAGAAGAAGAAGAAGAAGAAGAAGAAGAAGAAGAAGAAGAAGAAGAAGAAGAAGAAGAATAAAGTCGGCCCTTCCACGAGGCGGAGTGAACTTGGGTAGAAAAAAGTCAACGGGAGTGAATTCGTTACCTTCCGTCGACCCTTGAGCGAATATTAACCCTAAAGGACTCGTCCGAACGTTCAGTAATACGAGCCAAAACCAAGACTCAATCTTCAGCCTCTCAGGGTTGGCTACGAGAACTCGAGATTTTTTTTTGTCCCACTAAAAATCCCGTCTTTGTGCAGAGTCCATCCCGAGATTCAACCCGTATGTCTGCATCGAATTCCCCCATCGTGTTTGAGTCTCGTATTAGTGAACTAGAAGCTCAACTTACCAAAGCTAAAGTGGAGCTCAAAAACGCCCAGGAAGAAGCCAATCAGCTCCGAGTTAAACTCACCGAACCTTCTGATGTGGTGAGTATACAAATCACTTCTTTTTATGTGACTATATACAGTCAACCCAATCTTTTTACTTTCCTTACTTTTTATGACAGTCAAACCCAAGGGTTGTCTACTTTACTTCAAAGGGTTGAACCCTCTGGACTAAAATGGACTCTAAAGCTCTCCCCA
The DNA here is from genome assembly GCF_000475195.1 of Diaphorina citri. NCBI lineage: Eukaryota > Metazoa > Arthropoda > Insecta > Hemiptera > Psyllidae > Diaphorina > Diaphorina citri. The sequence continues at coordinate 281,565 of NW_007377525.1, read as the reverse complement.
AATCAAAGTGGTTTTCACAAAACCAATGTGACTAGGTATTGGTAGGTACATAACAACTGAAGATCATCGAAAGATTTGCCTATTTGTGAATTCACAAGTTGTTGACTTCCACTCTGACTGTAACTGCTGAGGACGTATTATTGTCCCGAAAACGCTTGAACAATGACGACAGAAAGTACCTGTATGCTCTAGTGCACAATACAAAGTCCTAACAGTTCACACTAAAATTGATGGTGTACGAAAAGAAACAAAATAGTCGGTAAAGTTATTGGTTTTGCTCACAACCATCTCAGATGGTTCAGACATTATCTCGCGGACATTGTCCAAACCACCTCTCCCCCAACATATGGTTTCAGTACAAACGGTCGCCGAATTAGAAAGCATGATTCAAAACCAGACCCGTGTGTTGGAAAACCCTCAATGTCGTTACCACGAAAAACAAAAGATACCTTCCACGAAAAAAGGGGAATTAAATTCTGGAAAATAAACACATCAGTCAAAGGAGACTTAGTGGTGTGAGGGAGAGGGCGAAGAGTAAGTAGAGGTACCTATGTAAAATGTATGAAATCATTGGAGCAGAACAAGACAATGGATTTTTTACTTACTATTATTTCTGTATTTTTTCCCCCTTTCAGTGTTCATTAAGTGGTGGACTAGAGTAGGTATAACCTATTGTGTCCTCGCAAAATGTCCTCGCGTATTTGTTGTTTTCTTACCTAATTTAATAACATTTATTTCAAACTTTTCATGAGAAACAGATTTTTGTAAATATTTGAAAACGTAGGTAAAATAATCTACCTAATAAACAAACGTTTAGTTCAACATTTACTTAAAATGCAGCCTTAGTAGGTACCTACCTAGATCGAAAGTCTGCAGATCGAGAAGGAGGAATTGAATGATACTCTGACCAAGTTGCAGAGTATGGTATTGCAGTTCCGAGAGAAAGAGGCGTCCGCGCTGCAGAAGGTCAAGAGGAGTTTGGACATAGTTGATCAGGCCCAGTTTGAGAAGGGTCAGGCTGAACAGGTAAGTCCATTGGATACAGTTCGGAGGTGCAATGGTCAAGATGCTCGCTTGGTATACAGGTGGGCGTGGGTTCAATCCCAGCCGAGGTGTGGAATTTCGTTCTCAATTTAGTTTGAGAAAACTTAAAAGACCTTTTACTCCTATTTGACTAGTGTTCTATGCATGTCTACAGTAAACTGAAGCACAGCTGGCCTGAAACGTCCAGAACAAACAAAAGTCCGAGCAAACTTCAAGTCCTGAACCACAACATAATCAAGTGTGATTCTTGACAAATGTTTTGTTGTTTTCAAATTTTCCGAGTTGACTCTTAAGTCATTTTTCCTCGTGCATCCCAATACAGATTCTGGACATATTGATAAATGTTCTGCTTTCAAAAAATGTCATTTAATCTATTATGAACATTCCAAAATAGTCGGAAAAGTTATTGGTTTTGCTCACAACCATCTCAGATGGTTCAGACATTATCTCGCGGACATTGTCCAAACCACCTCTTCCCCCAACATATGGTTTCAGTACAAACGGTCGCCGAATTAGAAAGCATGATTCAAAACCAGACCCGTGTGTTGGAAAACTTAAAGGAAGAATGTCATTCGCTCACTGAAAAACTAGAGGACTCTTCAACTAGGCATAAGTAAGCAAATAAACTTCTTGACCTTTGCACTTTTCCTGCGGCTTGTTCAGCATCAGTAGTGAGTAGAATGTGTGATATTTCAGACCAGCAAATACGAGTAACCTATACCTAGTATAGTAAATAGTTTAGCGATCAGGTAAGAGGTACACAATCTAATTAAAAACTGGTAAAAACTTTAGTTACCCATAAAAAAAAAAAGTAAAAATATAATATGTACTCTAAATTAGATTAAACGTGACGTTGCGTTGGTTGAACCAAATTTATATATACGAGTATAGGTATATAAAAAAAAGATCAAGAGGTTTGAGAGAGAACTGTAACTGCTAATTTTTACTTTTTTTTCAAGTGAATTTTTCTCATTGTAAAATGATCCATAGTCAGTCTCAAGAACCGATGGAGGTTTTTAACGTCACTCCATAAACTGTCTTTAATCAATCTTGGGAATAAGAGATTTAACAATCTCTCGTGGAAATATCTTGTGTATAGATTGAAATGCTCGCACATCTGTAAAGAAAGGTTTAGGTTTAAGAAGACAGGGATTGAGCATTAACTAAATGGGTTAACTAGACTTGATAAGCCTCGGCCGATTTAACTGTAAAGGTTACATTTTTCCACGATGTTTAAGAGGAAACAAGGCGTAGATTTCAACTAACCAGTACACCTGTTCCACCACGTTTTTCGAACACATTATAGAGAGCACGTCTCTGCATGGCCCTAGCTTAATTTAATTACATTAAAGGATACTAATTGAATTGAACTAAAACTTTGCGTCAGTGTAGAGTACTGTAAAGATGAAGTCCGTTTCAAATGTGGATGAAATTTCCCCAAAATCAGGATAAAATCCGCCCTGGGCGGGAATCGAACTCGCGACTTAGCGCTTACAAGGCAGGCGCGCTACCAACCAAGCTAGCTAGGCTGGCACGCTAAACAAGGCAGACGCGCTACCAACCAAGCTAACTGGGCTAGCGCAAGTCCGACCTTAGAAACACAGAATGGTGGCCACTTGAGAATGGTTTCATTCAAATTCTTCACAGTCAAATATGGCTTCGTCCATAACTGAAACAAAGAAGAGGGGAAAATATGATTTTATTAACTCATTGTGATTTTTTTGGAGAGATTTCATAGAGGGAGCTCCGGACTGTAACAATGGTCGTATCGTACAGAGATCGAAGAGACTAGGAGAAAGAAGGTAGATGCAATAGGAGAAAGCCAGCCGTTCCGAGAACGGACGTTATCTGTTTAGGATAAAGTTCGTCCCGAGTGGGAATCAATCCGTGACCTAGCGCTTACAGGATATATCCTGTAAACGCTTCCTTCCCGGGGCGGATTTTATCTGAAACAGATAAGATTCGTTCTCGGAACGGCTGGCTTCCTCCTATTCTCCTCCCTTTTTCTCTTCGATTTTGGGACGATAAGACCTCCGTTGTCACAATCCTTCTATCAAAACTCTTAATTCTTCTTCTACTTAACCTTTTCCCGTTCAAACGGAGTCCGTATCTTAATAAATAAAAATGTCAAAACTCTTGAAAAATGAAAATAACTCGGAGCGGGAATCACTCGAACAAGAGCTGTCCAATGCGAAACTTCTCATTGAGCGACTAGAACGAACTCAGCGGCAAGAAGCGGCTCGCTCTCAGGCAGAACTGGGATCCTATAAGCAAAGGTTGGACAGGGCTGATGCGGATCTGCTACACAGCAGGAAAGAGAACATTCGCCTTACGGAGCAGATCGCTAATATCGAGAAAGAGGTTCGTATTAAACTTTGCAAAGGTCCTAGTAATCTAAATGATTATTATGTACATAGGTATTATTATTATTTTGTTTTTCGAAGAGGTTTGATAAAGGGAACTCTAAAGGTGTGTCCAAACATAGTCGACCGGCCGTCGATCGATCGATCGACGAGATAAATCTAGGTTGTCGAGGCAGTGTGGACGGATCAGTGGACATCGATGGACTATGTGTGGACTGTGGACACACCTTAACAATGGAGGTCTTATCGTCCCGAAATCGAAGGGAGGAGGAGAGAAAAGGAGAAAAGCCAGATGAGAACCAACCTTATAAGAATTGTACAATATTAAACCCATAAAATAAACGAGACCTTGTTTAGACTGCTGGGGTAAAGGGACTTTTTAGTCTCATTCGAGCAGGATAAACAAGGTATATTCTATTCTATTCTATTATCTGCTTCGGTCCGGACGGGAATTAAACCCACGACCCTCCAAGACTCCAAGCTAACTTAGGCTGGCTGATCACTTTTTTGGATTTCAGTTGCAAATGGCTAAACTCTCCGCTGACGATAGGGAGGACCTTCTTCAGGACCCGAAGAAGGATAAAGAATTGACGTCCTTAATAATGGACATGGATGCAAAGCATGGTAAGTCCCTTCATTACCTTTGTCTCGAATACATCTTGTAATGTAGTTATCCATTAATCCCTCTAAAATTTTAAAATCTAAACAGTAAGAATATGTACTAATGTGTAAATTCGATCCATTTTATGGACAGGTATTGTAAGATTTCAAGTTTTTTTTAATGTAAATAAACATAAATAAGTATAGCATGATTGTACATAAAAAAAATCGATGTTTTTACTCAAAGTGAGCATAGAGACGTCGTCGAATATTGCATGTACATATAACTGCTAACTGCCTTGGCTTATAGTCTCATACCTATTTACTATTTACCTGTATATGTAGTCCTGCTATCTCTCTGCTTTAATGCTTCTTAATTACATAATATTTATGTTAAAGTGAACATAAATAATATTCCTGTGCTTTTGATCGCTTTATCGTAATTTGTGTATTTTTTGTCTCAAGCTAATACAAATTGCTGTGGTGAAGGAATGACATCTTCAATTTGTTTTCTGCTCAATATATCAATGTTGTACGTGTGAACTTTCTTAATGACAATTTTTCCATTTGCGTTGTTTTTGCAAGGGTTGTGTTAAGGTTTTGTTTGAAGCTAAGCTTTTTTTTGCAAATGACTTTCCCGAGACTCAAACTCTATCCTTACGGATTACGAGTTCTATGTTTTACCACCGATAAATCTTGTACATACATATTAACATGTGTGAGGTATTTGTTGTAGGTAGTCATTTACCTATCAAAGTGATAGATACAAAATAGGTATGGCAGAGAAACAGAGTGCCTGATAAGGTTCAATAATATCTTGCTTTCGATGTTGTGTTTTTAATACAAATTGCTGTGGTGAAGGAATGACATCTTCAATTTGTTTTCTGCTCAATATATCAATGTTGTACGTGTGAACTTTCTTAATGCCAATTTTTCCATTTGCGTTGTTTTTGCAAGGGTTGTGTTAAGGTTTTGTTTGAAGCTAAGCTTTTTTTTACAAATGACTTTCCCGAGACTCAAACTCTATCCTTACGGATTACGAGTTCTATGCTTTACCACCGATAAATCTTGTACATACATATTTACATGTGTGAGGTATTTGTTGTAGGTAGTCATTTACCTATCAAAACGATAGACACAAAATATGGCAGAGAAACAGAGTGCCTGATAAGGTTCAATAATATCTTGCTTTCGATGTTGTGTTTTCGTGTCCTTTTAATTTGAATGCTATTTCCATGTACGTAGGTATTTATATAACTACAGTATACGATGTACATACTTATGGGTCTGTTGTTAAAATATGTATACATATTTTATACCTACCCAAGGATAAAATTTACCTCGAATTTATTTACGATGCATATTGGTTCTGTCAATAGAGCTAAATTATTTGAACTGTTAATTCGTCACATAAGAATTAGGTATTAGACATTTTAAAAATTGGTACAGTCATAGGTTTTACCCTCTTTCAAATAAACGCTTGAACGTTAATTTTACTCGAGAAAAATGGTAGTTTTATAGAAAAAATTACCTTCAACATAGAGGTACACATTCGATCAATGTTCGGAAGGAATAAATTTGCATCATAACTACCTTCACCTACGACATAGACGATATAAGTAGGGCCATCGGCTGTTTAAGTCCTATGTCACTGCGACCTAATTAGGTCTTTTGTCACTAATCTACGACACGTATCATGAAAAAGAGAGGTGTAATTTACTAACCTCTATTTTAGTAGGTTTAAGCTTGACATTGGAAGAGGAGGAGTTGGTACCTAAACTACACAGTGAGGTTCTGCTACCTCTGGGTGTTGTCTCCAAGGAGGTCTGAAATGGAAAATCAAGTTATAATGGTGAGAAAAATCCAGAGCAGTAATGAAATTCCCAACCAGTTACAGGTAATCGAACCAAAATTTCTACCTACTTTTAAGAGTGTTTTAAAATCTAGGCGCACGATAGTGCGCCAGGCCAAGTTCCGGCCTGAGCACGCCAGTGTGTATATTACACGAAACATTTCGACGCATTTTTACCCCTACGTTTTTACCCGAGCTATCAATAAATTTACAAACATGATAAATGGTATACCAATCTGTAAAAGTGCTTGTGCCAGGGATGTAAGAAGTAAAGTTCTTACCTTGTACCTATTTTTCACCCCCAGAAACTCGAAATTAATTTTTTACGTTAGATGAAAAGGTACGATATTTGTTCTGAACATAACCACTACACTACTGAGGGTGAACTAGCTTATCCCCGGGGATCACTGTCTTACCTTAGGTGCCTGAGGTATACTCCAGTCTTCTTCCTCTTCCTCCTCCTCTTCTTCATTATCATCAGAGGAGGATTTAACTCCGCACGCAAGTAATAGAAACAAAAATTTTTCCTTTTTTTTTTTTTTTTTTTTTTTTTTTTTTTTTTTTTTTTTTTTTAAGGCCGGCTTTAAGAGTGTTTTAAAATACGTTCTTACCCGAGCTATCAATAAATTTACATGATAAATGGTATACCAATCTGCTTGTGCCAGGGATGCAAGAAGTAAAGTTCTTACCTTGTACCCATTTTTCACCCCCAGAAACTCGACATTAATTTTTTACGTTAAATGAAAAGAATTTTGTGTAATGTAATTATAAACAATAAAGAGTTCTTAATCATAATATGTAATACGCTTTTGGTTCCGCTTTTAAATTGTCCCAAAAACTTCCTTGATTACCTACATCGTTTTTATTTTATATTTGATCTTCATGAATTCAATATTTATTTCATCCATGTCCCCAAATGAGGATTTAACTCCGCACGCTGATTTCAACTGTCTTGTACCGTGGAACGAAGCAGACCTCAAGACTGACCTGTAGAAAGATGAAAACAATTTTTTTAAAGAGGTTTGACTGAGAGTCCCCAAATCCCGTTTTGCTTATTGAGTTTCTTTGCCTGTAAAATAGAAAAGTCAAATTGTATGTTAGTCTGAAAAATACTAAAAAAAAAACCGTTTCAAACGAATAGGTATGTATGTTACGTACAGTAGAACTTCGATTATTTCAACTCCAAAATATACGTACATTGTTTTTTTTTTTCTATCTTTCAAAGGATATCCTATCTCATCAGAGGAAAAGATCATAGAAAGTGATCGTTGTAGAGGTTCTACTGTACTTTATTCCCATTTTCTTCTTCTTCCTCTCAATTTCCTTTACTCTAATTCTTGCTTTATTCTAATACTTGGTTTCTCCGCTTTATTCTACGGATACTGTAGTGATCCTTTTGATAAGATGAAGGTATTTGATATATTGATCTCACGCAAAGATGTTATGATATAACTTGTGTGTTGGGAGATATTGGAGTTCTGGAGTCTTTTTAAGAGGACAATAGATACAGAAGATGAGGAATTGCTTTTATTGTGTACCTAAATTAAATTAGTCAAAAAACTATTCTCATTTCAAGAGTAATATTTTGAGAAAAAATAAAATAATAATAATAATAAAATACCTACTTTCAGGTATCCTAGTGCTGAAAGACTTGCTTGCAAGACCTGGCAGCTAAACTTGCCAATCCGAATTCCGATCTCGGGTCCCACACAAGTTGTATTACAATATCATGCTATTTTTCACCCAACTTTTAATGAAAGGGCCAGTTGTGTGTGTTAAAAACAGAGGAAAGGGACATTTCGAGGGGACCCCTGTCTAAAATTTGGAGTATTCACCCCTTGCCTCCCGTTAATCCATCACTATTGATCTACGGGGGGCTTCCAGGCGATACCTTGTGGGACGGCTCCGAAAAAGTTCATACGCCACCGAGGGACGGATCAGGACTCTGAATAACGGCATTTCTCACCTTTTAAACATGGAGACCAGATTTTGTTTCTGAGCGTCCAAGGGGATTTTAAACCCCCAATCATCCCCTCACTGTGAGATGGCTAATACCACCCTACTAAAAATTAAAAACACAAATGGGCTCAGAACTGGCAGAGTTTTCCATTTTACACCTTCTTTTGTGTATATACCCTTGCAATATTGTAATCTATAATTATTGATGCAAATAAACAAATTACAATTACATACATATACCTACGAGGAAAATCGACAACCTAAAACGAAGTTTTTTTTTACAAAATTTTAGCGAATTTGACCGAAAGCCAAACGGAAAAGACTGCAAATCCTCCATCTCAATGTGAATCTGTGATGCGATGGTCGGATAGTTGGCTGGTTATCGACCTGATGATTTCCCAAGATTGACTATGACTGTTGGTTTCCTACAGTCAGATACAGATAAGCTGTTACTTTCACTGAGCAAACATCATCGTGATGGAACACGAAATCAGTCAACAGTTCAGTAATCATTGCGCGGTCAGACCTAGTGGTGTCAGAACCTGGAGGTCAGGGGTTCATTGATTGGGAGGAATCAAACCGGCCATTTGAGGACCTTTAAGGTGCGTCCAAACATAGTCGACCGGTCGGCGGCTGTCGATTCGACATCGATCGACGGGCGGTCGACAATGTGAGGACACACCTTAAGAGCAACCTTTTTGCTATCACTTCGGTATTTTACAGTTCAAGTTATAAGGTTAGAATTGAAGAATTAGCTGATTAAGTTAAAGGATTCAACATTTGGATAACATTATTTTAATCCTTTCTATTAAACCAAATCGTGTGGGTGTCCATTTGAACATGAACAGGTACATATTTTTGATAATACCTCCAAACTATTTGGTAAGTACCTAGTCTGGACTGTCATCACCACCTGGATGTTTCTCATCCACGTAATCCTGGGAAATGAAATAGGATAAGATGGAGTTTATTTATTTATTAATATCAAACCTTGTACAGGATGGATTACTCAAAAGACAACAGGTGGTGGTCGGTTAGGAAATGAAGTTTATCTTATTTACATTGACAGAATAAAAGACTTCTTTCAATATGTAAGTATAATACAGTGTATTATCATCAGAGTTACGCAGTAAATTGAAAAAAAAGCAGTTCTGAGAACTCTGATCACACCCCCATATTCGTGTCAGTCGAGGTGTGAATTTGAATTAAGTGTAAATAGTGGCTCTATTAGGATAAAATATTAAGTAAAATCGAGATAAATATCTGAGCTTAATGTTACTTCTTGTATCTGGAAAACCCCGACGAGCAGATTAACCTAGGATTTCTTAAATCTTTTGGGAAAAGCCCGAAATTAAATTCTTATTCGGGATTTTACCGTTTTATTTAAGTGAATCCTAGGATTCGTATATTCGTAAGATATCGACTACATCTTACCTTGAACTTGTGTTCAGTAGTCGTCGTAATACCAAAGGTCTTGTCTATACTCAGTCTGGCATTGATGACTTCATGACTATCTTGATCTATTGTGTAGGTGCCTCCGTCACTTTTGTCTTCATCTTCGTTGTCATTGAGTTTGCTTCCATTCTCCTGTATACTTCGCGATATCGTGCCATTCTCTTGCGTAGGTCTGGGCTTGCTATGCGTTGATCTATCAAGTGGTTTTTGAGAATTGGACATATCTGTGGAGCAAATGTAATTTGAACACATAAACATTATTTGAATAACGATTCACAAGTGTGCTTACTGGAACTTGGTCAACTTGGCCGTGCGCTGAGATTTTGAATCAAGCGTGCCGGGAGGCGCGGACTTGAGTTCGAAGGCCCCGGTCTATGATAAAATACTAGAATACATGAGCAAGCTATTAAGGAATGGTCCAATCAGACATCCCTGTCCCTCTCACAAACTGAAATATTATCCATTAGATCTCATTCGCTGAGTGAATCTATCGTATAAGAACCTTTGATAAAAGGAAGATCAATAGGCTAACAGACTATCTTGACAAGGTTAATAATTCATTATTTAATCTTTTTAATCCACAAGCTAGCCAGGAATTCTGTATTACGTTGTCAAACGCAGAGAGAGAAGCATGCGATAAAATATTGTACATTATCAAATTGCACGCTAAACATATGGGCGTGGGTTCAATCCCGGATGGGACATGAAATTTCATCGTCTCAGAAACATAATAGGGTTCCAAGGACCAAGGGCGATCAAAAGTGCCTCAAGCAATATCACTCATTGAAATCTCCCTCAGTTAACCTCAAGAATTAACCTTCCACTCCAGGATTAATGATTATTGATTATTAAAATGACAAACTTGCATGGTAAAAATGACATTGGTTCGTTTGAGCTTTAATTTTACATTGCAGGTGAGGGTGTGGTCAAAGATCTTGTAATTAAGAGGTCGAGGGTTCATTGCCATGAAACGGTCCCGTGGTAAGTTCGAGGCTATATGGACTTGTAACATAATTACACGAATAATTGAGCACGGTTGTGTTTACCTTAATTAATGTATTAAAAAACCGCGAACACAATTCAAATGAAATAACAATTCAAAGCACTGAAGTTAAGCAGTGTTGAGCGTAATGTGTACCTGGATGGGTGACCTACTAGACACGCATCCCTTGCTGGTTCAAAGGGCACACAATTTTCACTTGTAGTTTGATTGGAAATATTTCAATGTATACTGAAATATTGGCCACATATGTACGTCTGGAAACTCTAGATTAAAAAAATAACTAGGTCCCCCCCGCCCAAATTTACACCCATTTTCCCCTCTTTTTCTGAGGAGGCAGGTATCAAATTTATCTCATTTTACTACTTCCATTGACTATGCCACCCTCTATTGTAGTACAGAGGCGAAGGTAGGAATTGATTACAGTAATTTTCCATCGTGTGAGTCTTTGTTTTACGTGGCAACAGAACGACACAGACCACACGAGTCTAAAAACTACCATACCTGTAGAGGGTTTGATTAACTCAACATGTTGCGTGTCATCTTCGGGATCACTAGAGAAATAGCCTTCTGAATGATTCTCAGGGGGTTTAGTGACACCGTTTGATTCGTTATACTTGTTATTTATCTGAAATCAAAGGAAATTTTATTAAATTCGAGGTCTGAAAGGGCCCAAGGGGCCCCGTGAGTCACGGGTACTGCAGTTCACTAAATTAGTATAGTATTTATTCTACGCACTTATGTTTAGTGTCCTATCTTTTCCAGACATGCATACTAAATATTAACAACATATATACCGAGAGTAATATTATAATGCTTGCGTTGGGTTCCTCTCCTCGCGTGTCAAGTTACCTAAATATTGTTATCTAAAAAAACAACTGATTGGTAGAGAATGTAAAGATAACCACACATCAGGTGTCTATCAGTTGAGCTCAATATAATTTGAAATGGTACTAACTTGGTACTACTAAGTCAATATGCATGTAAAGTAGCGAGGCAATCAACTAATCAGACATACACGCAAGCCATAATCAAAAACACATAATGCGTTAACATGGCTCTATATGATGTGTACCTGGATGGGTGACCTACTAGACACGCATCCCTTGCTGGTTCAAAGGGCACACAATTTTCACTTGTAGTTTGATTGGAAAGAAACTCTAGATTAAAAAAATAACTAGGTCCCCCACCCAAATTTACACCCATTTCCCCCTCTTTTTCTGAGCGAGGTCTACAGATTGCTGAACTTGTACGGGATGGGCATGCTACGACACAGACCACACGAGTCTAAAAACTACCATACCTGTAGAGGGTTTGATTAACTCAACATGTTGCGTGTCATCTTCGGGATCACTGGAGAAATAGCCTTCTGAATGATTCTCAGGGGGTTTAGTGATGCCGTTTGATTCGTTATACTTATTTATCTGAAAGCAAAGGAAATTTTCATATTAAATTGGGGGTCTGAAAGGGCCCAAGGGGCCCCGTGAGTCACGGGACTCACGGGTACTACAGTACTGCAGTTCACTAAACTAGTATAGTATTCTACGCACTTATGTTTAGTGTCCTATCTTTTCCAGACATGCTAAATACATACTAAATATTAACAACATATATACCGAGAGTAATATTATAATGCTTGCGTTGGGTTCCACTCCTCGCGTGTCAAGTTACCTAAATATTGTTATCTAAAAAACAACTGATTGGTAGATAATGTAAAGATAACCACACATCAGGTGTCTATCAGTTGAGCTCAATATAATCTGAAATGGTACTAACTTGGTACTACTAAGTCAATATGCATGTAGAGTAGCGAGGCAATCAACTAATCAGACATACACGCAAGCCATAATCAGAAACATATAATGCGTTAACATGGCTCTATACGTAGACAAGTAAAAGATAATGGCAAAACCATAATGACTAGTGTTGATCAGTTCCTATAATGTCATGTCATAATCAGCACCGGAAATATTTACTCGAGACAAAAATGTGAAAGGCAGCTTGATTGTGGGTAGGTGTGATAAGTTGATAACGGAGAATCAACGGGTTCTCATTATATTTTGCTGTATACGGGTCCTTCAGTGCCCTCTTTGGTATAATAACAAGGATAAGTTAATAAAGATGTGAGGGGAATAAAATTCTGGAAAGGAATAGTGAGATAACAGTGAGATATTGATTGAGTTTAAACCCGGTGATTTTGCATTAAACAATTCGCACACTGGGGTATCTATCGACCATTTTCTTCTTTTGTATCTAAATTTTGCCACCTTTTTCATTGTTTTATACGGAATTTCAATTATTTCAACTTTCGATTACGGCTGGGATTGAACCCACGCCCTCCTGTTTACCAGGCGAGCGCCTTGACCACTACACCACCGAGGCAGGTAATTAAGTACAGTAGAACCTCGATTATTTCAACTCTCTATTATTTCAACCCCAAAATCAGTTCAAAATGGGGTATCTATCGACCATTTTCTTCTTTTGTATCTAAATTTTGCCACCTTTTTCATTGTTTTATACGGAATTTCAATTATAGGCCATGGCGGCTTATCTATGAATAAACTTCCGCCGAGTTAATTCCAATAGGGGCACGGCGCGGCGGTTCTTTTAAAGTACATTGGTAACATTGTTTATTGGTTTATGAAAAAAGCACTATACCTATGTATAATGCTATAATGTCATAATCATAATCCTTGAATCAACAACAGTAACAAGGATTCGAGTAACATAAATAATACCATTGATGACTCTGTTAAAATCTAAATTCACATGAGCCACCTCCAAAACTAATCAAAAGAAACACCCAAAATTTAAATCACAAAAATGGATTCTTTTTCCAGGTTAGGTAACCTGTATTGCTTCACAGCTGGTTGGAAGAGCGGGTAAATTCGAAATTGGTTCGAAAAAATGGCTTGGGACGTGGGGCGTACGCGAAACAGAGATCGAATTTATTGTTATTATACCTCTTATACTTATGTATCTGAATCAAAGTAATTGCTATGAGAGAACAACCAGCTTCATTATACTGGGTATGTATTAAAATTTGACGCCTGAAACAAGGCTTGCCATATATCCCCATTCTCGTCCCATTTACTTCAACTTGAACGTCTAACCTTTTCAGATATCTCACATGTAGGAGGCGTCACACCTGTGGATAATGCTGGCACCAGTCAATCCGTCATATCAGCAGATTCTGTACCAATGCAACTCCCGAAGATCCATGCTTTTTGGGTTCTGCATCAGTGCTACAGCTGGTTGAACGGGAGTCAACGAATTGAATTTGGGACTCAATTTGTAGTCGACTACCTGAGTAAAAATTTCACCCGGACTCAATCCGTTAGCGTCCGGTTAAACACTAAAAAATCCAGGAACTACACCCTATCACGAGTATGATCTTTAGCTAACTTTATCCCGTATTCCCGTACTACGGATGTTTAGTAGATAAGATTTGCTGATAGCAGGTCAACAAGGGTTGGTCTTTCGTCTTCCGGTTCACGTAGAATAGTTCTACAACTTCACAAGATTATTCACATATAAAATTGAAGCGGACGAAAATATTTACTTCGGTATCCCTACAATAGTTGTTGATTGGCTCAAACCATCAATCTCCAAGAGAGAGGTATCCGCTATCAATCATTGTGGAACATGGAACATCAATACACCCTGTTGAAACAATCAGATCTTCAAATCAATCTGAATCCAAATGACCTACACAAGTAGATATAGGACTGTATGTTTACAAGGTTTCAATTATAATCGATTATTCTTACGGATATAAAACTAACCCGTATTACCCGATAGTATCAAATGATAAGCAGTGTTTAGGAGTTTCTGTGATGAGCATTGTTTTCATCTGAGCATGAAAAGAATCGTCTTTCTTTACAATTACATTAAACGTGCTGCAGATGCAGTCAAAATTTAATTCCGTCTAGAAGTCTACTGATTTCGAATGTTATATGTTTCGAAATCAAAATTACCAGCCAAATTCCCGCTCTACCACATATTCTAATTAAACATATTTTACTAGATCTACAGGATAGAACTCATTGCGCGGTCAGACCTAGTGGTGTCAGAACCTGGAGGTCAGGGGTTCATTGATTGGGAGGAATCAAACCGGCCATTTGAGGACCTTAAAGGTGCGTCCAAACATAGTCGACCGGTCGGCGGCCGTCGATTCGACATCGATCGACGGGCGGTCGACAATGTGAGGAGTTGAGGACACACCTTAAGAGCAACCTTTTTGTTATCACTTCGGTATTTTACAGTTCAAGTTATGAGGTTAGAATTGAAGAATTAGCTGATTAAGTTAAAGGCTTCAACATTTGGATAACATTATTTTAATCCTTTCTATTAAACCAAATCGTGTGGGTGTCCAATTGAACATGAATAGGTACATATTTTTGATAATACATACCTCCAAACTATTTGGTAAGTACCTAGATGTATGTATAAGTACAAAATATTTCTATTCAGCCTTCTTTCACATCTACGGCACTGTTTAATTTTTGCACTTTGTAAGAGCGATGCTCCGAGGTTCATTGTAACCTATAAGAATAGCATTGGATTGGTATCATAATGGATAATGGAACGATACTCTTGTAGTAAGTTACAGGCTAGTGGCCACAGTATCACGGTTTTCATTGCTCAAAATGAGTTGAAAGGATTCTCGACTCTTTTAACCGGCCCTGGTTAGTTCTGATGAATGATTTTACATTTCAATTGTTGTGTAACGAACATTGAGGAGGTACCATCGACCATCGAGCATCTTACTGTGGTTATTCACTGCTTAATGGAGAAATTAATCTAGATCTAGAATATCTAGGTAAATAGATAGTGACAAACTGCTAATTGCAAAGCATCTTTGACATCAATTGTAAGTATAAGGAAAATTGATCAAGATTGAAGGCAATTAGGAACTAGACACTTTTGCATCAAGTATACATATAGACTCATAAAGTCGCAAACCTTTCCAAAAGCAAACACACAAAAGTTATTATTTTACGAAAGTTATGAGCTTTATGTAAATAAAAGTTTGGGGAGCATGTTATCTCGTTTTCAGAGGCGTAGGTAACACGAGCTACGAGCCCATTCCCAAGTCACAGCCTCAGGTTACAAATAACCCCAAGGTTAAGCTTAACGTTCATGTGCAAATCAGAAAAGAGGTTAGTCCATATTGTTTATTTAGTCCATGTTGTTCCTTTTTCACAAGTTTAAGACGCTAGCTTTTTAACTGTTCACTTTCCATAAAGAAGAGCTCCAGGCAGGGCCGTATTTTGGGGAAAACGCCCGGGCGCCCCCTCGAGCTTCATTTTTCTCCTTTACCAAATCTTGGATACGGCCCTGGCTCCAGGGGTTAACTCCTGAAGAAGACGGTGTTGAACACTACAAGCTTTTGTGAGCGTGTGTTTTACTGTGATAGATTTTTCACTTCTTTAATCCTGCTAGTAAATTATAAGCTTTTTATTGTAATGTCAATTTGTCAAAGTTCAAATTTATTCATGTACACGCTTGTAGGTTTTTTTTGCACAATACAATTTAGGCTTACGGTTACGGCCTAAAACCCATTATTTCTATCATACTGCATAGAGATATGTATGAGAAAACTTTTGTCCTCTATTTATTTCATTTTCCGCCAACTTTTACTTTCCTTTTACTATTCTATAGGAATTTCGTAGATTCGTATAAGCATAACCCATCTTTTGGGGCTGTTACCCCTACACGTAAGCCTCAGAGTGGGCTTTTTGTATATTGTATAAGGATACTACCTATACCTACTATTGTTATGGAAAGCAATATTTTATGTTGTTTTCACATTTTTTTTCCGTGTCCGAAAAGAGAAAATATTTTAATTTTATTTTTTGATGATTTTTCGTGTTTTCACATGAACACCTCTTACGTTTTCAGACAAGGTAAATCGCTGCTGAAGAAAAATAACGAGCAGCTCTACAACCGACTCAATAAGGTGTGGGAAAATTGTAAGGAATTGCAGCGTATATGTGCTTTCCACGGATACTGTAGTGATCCTTTTGATAAGATGAAGGTATTTGATATATTGATCTCACGCAAAGATGTTATGATATAACTTGTGTGTGGGGAGATATTGGAGTTCTGGGTCTTTCTAAGAGGACAATAGATACAGAAGATGAGGAATTGCTTTTATTGTGTACCTAAATTAAATTAGTCAAAAAACTATTCTCATTTCAAGAGTAATATTTTGAGAAAAAATAAAAATAAAATAATAATAATAATGATAAAATACCTACTTTCAGGTATCCTAGTGCTGAAAGACTTGCTTGCAAGACCTGGCAGCTAAACTTGCCAATCCGAATTCCGATCTCGGCTCCCACACAAGTTGTATTACAATATCATGCTATTTTTCACCCAACTTTTAATGGACTTCCATATTGTTTTTGTTCCATTCAGGCAAGAGATGGAGGGACTACAAAATAATTTAGACTATCTGAATAGTAAACTGTCTTCGTACGATACTCAGGACTGGAGAGGTATTTATAGCTTGTGAAAGAACATACCTCTGTTAGAGAGGTTTTCTGTGCTTGTACCTCTCTTAGAGAGGTTTTTCTCAATTTCTCTTAGAGAGTTAATGACAACTCAAAATACGCTTTTGGGAGGTTTTCTCACTGTGCTTGTACCTCTCTTAGAGATCGTGTTTTCACATGAACACCTCTTACGTTTTCAGACAAGGTAAATCGCTGCTGAAGAAAAATAACGAGCAGCTCTACAACCGACTCAATAAGGTGTGGGAAAATTGTAAGGAATTGCAGCGTATATGTGCTTTCCACGGATACTGTTAGTGATCCTTTTGATAAGATGAAGGTATTTGATATATTGATCTCACGCAAAGATGTTATGATATAACTTGTGTGTGGGGAGATATTGGAGTTCTGGGTCTTTCTAAGAGGACAATAGATACAGAAGATGAGGAATTGCTTTTATTGTGTACCTAAATTAAATTAGTCAAAAAACTATTCTCATTTCAAGAGTAATATTTTGAGAAAAAATAAAAATAAAATAATAATAATAATGATAAAATACCTACTTTCAGGTATCCTAGTGCTGAAAGACTTGCTTGCAAGACCTGGCAGCTAAACTTGCCAATCCGAATTCCGATCTCGGCTCCCACACAAGTTGTATTACAATATCATGCTATTTTTCACCCAACTTTTAATGGACTTCCATATTGTTTTTGTTCCATTCAGGCAAGAGATGGAGGGACTACAAAATAATTTAGACTATCTGAATAGTAAACTGTCTTCGTACGATACTCAGGACTGGAGAGGTATTTATAGCTTGTGAAAGCTTCATACCTCTGTTAGAGAGGTTTTCTGTGCTTGTACCTCTTTTAGAGAGGTTTTTCTCAATCTCTCCTAGAGAGTTAATGACAACACAAAATACGCTCTTGGGAGGTTTTCTCACTGTGCTTGTACCTCTCTTAGAGGTTTTTCTCAGTCTCTGTTAGAGAGATTTTGACAACCCAAAATAGGGTTGAATGGTAGAGATTGCCTTAGGCAATAATTTCGCCTCTTGCTTGTAAATTTTGTGTAATGTAATTATAAACAATAAAGAGTTCTTAATCATAATATGTAATACGCTTTTGGTTCCGCTTTTAAATTGTCCCAAAAGCTTCCTTGATTACCTACATCGTTTTTATTTTATATTTGATCTTCATGAATTCAATATTTTTATTTCATCCATGTCCCCAAACCCGTTTTGCTTATTGAGTTTCTTTGCCTTTAAAACCCAATTTACCCGCATTTTTTTTTTTTTTTTTAAAGATTTAAGAGTTTAAAAAAAAAAAAAAAAAAAAAAAAAAAAAAAAAAATGTTTCAAACGAATAGGTATGTATGTTACGTACAGTAGAACTTCGATTATTTCAACTCCAAAATACATTGTTTTTTTTTCTATCTTTCAAAGGATATCCTATCTTATCAGAGGAAAAGATCATAGAAAGTGATCATTGTAGAGGTTCTACTGTACTTTATTCCCATTTTCTTCTTCTTCCTCTCATTTTCCTTTACTCTAATTCTTGCTTTATTCTCATACTTGGTTTCTCCGGGTCTATTCCACACAGATGAAGGACTGGTGGGTGCTGGAGAATATGACCAATCAGGATACGGAATGGAATCTCCTCAACGCGAAATGGAGCGGCAATAACGAGACTGGAGTCACTCTAAGAAGTCTGGATCCTGATGCCTCTTATATATGACGTTTCCGAAACCCCAGATCGAGGTTCCCCCCTGAGACACTAGAAAAAAAGATCTACGTCATTTCCAACATGCCTAGGACGGCCATGGACCAACACACAAATGTGACAGTCTGAACGTTTCTTCATACCAAGTATACGTAACGTAGAATTTAGATTTAGTCAACATTAGTAGATATGTAAATATTAGAACAGTATTTAATCACCTCAAAATCAAAATTAATTACTAAATTAAGATAAAATGATAAACTAATACTCATCACTTATTTCAAACGGAATTCATTTCATCTTAATTCATATGGAACTTCAAAAGAGTCCTCTATCAAAATTTGTTTGTTTTGTGAGAGACCAGTTTCAGTTTGGTTGCTATTTCTTACAATTTATTAGAGTTGAGCAATGAGAAAAGGCTTTTTAAACTTTTTTCTGCGGATTTTATTTTCCATCTCAAGTTCATTTTCTTAAAGTTTAATATATCTAGTCATTTTTTTTATCGGGTTGATTTTAGATTACTTTTATTTATTATTACCTATGAAAAGGAAGAAGTCGATGTTCATTTTTATAAATGGTTTTAAATAATTTTAATTATAAATTTTCTGGTACATTTTTCTTATAAATAAAATTAATAAATAACACATTTATTACCTTAAAAAAGCAAAATATAAAGATCACAATTTTGTAAGCCATGGATGAATGAAAGTTTTTATAATTAATACCTACTCATGTATCTTACAAAATAACAACTGTACAGTATACAATGTGTGTATTCTGTTCTTATAAGGAGGATTTAACTCCGCACGCTGATTTCAACTGTCTTGTACCGTGGAACGAAGCAGACCTCAAGACTGACCTGTAGAAAGATGAAAACATTTTTTTTAAAGAGGTTTGACTGAGGGAACTGTAACTGCTATGGTCTCATCGTCCCGAAATCTAAGAGAGAAGGAAGACAGGATAGGAGAAAGCCAGCTGTTCCGAGAACGAACATTATCCCATCAGAATAAAATCCGCCCCGGGCGGGAATCGAACCCGCGGCCTAGCGCTTACAAGGCAGACGCACTACCAACTAAGCTAACTAGGCTGGCAGATGAAAACAAATGCTATCAGTTAACTGGATATTGGCCTAACATGTAAGTCGTTTTCCTCATAAAAATATTAGTTGACCGTTTGTTAATTCGCTAGCCTAGCCTCCCCTTTTCCTATGTTTCCCTACCATTCAACTGAATCTTGAATTATTTGAAGTGAAGCTGATCACAGGATTACTAAGTGCGTCCTTTGCTATCAATTCCTATTTTTCACTCATCCTTTTACACTGGTAATCTCATCCGACTCGAGTTTCGCCTTCTCTGTAGGCTTTATCAAGGAAACTGACTACTCGGTTGTTGTTGTTGTTGTTGTTGATAGTGACAGTCGGGGTGGAGGTACTGTTACCTGGTAGCTGGTTCTTTAGGTAAACAATATTAAACGGTCCCTACGGTCCACGGAACTCGTGTTGGACTATTAACCCAGATATGCCCGGCAAACTTTCCTGTATCCAAAAAAACATATAACGGTAAGCAATAATGTCAATACGTATAGGAAGGATGTCTAATATAAACCTAACCAATAATCTTCAACAATAATGAAGCATTTACTTACGAGATGGTCTCCGTTTCAGGCACGCACACACTCTGGGACATCACATTGTTCATCATAGTTGCCGAGGGTCCCGCCGGTTTCTTTCCCTTCTTCCCCTCCGCCGCCGCTTTCATCGGGTCGTAACTTTTCCTGCGCTTCCAATTCTGGAACTCCATCTCCCGAGAACTTAGAGTGGAATTGCTACGTGCTGCTGTGGAATTACTTCGCGCTGTGGAATTGCTACGATCCACCTTGTTTTAGACCAGCCACTCAGGCTGACCTCTTCTCACAGACCTGGGTCTCGAGCTTTTTTATCGAGGTTCCCCCCTGAGACACTAGAAAAAAAGATCTACGTCATTTCCAACATGCCTAGGACGGCCATGGACCAACACACAAATGTGGCAGTCTGAACGTTTCTTCATACCAAGTATACGTAACGTAGAATTTAGATCTAGTTAACATTAGTAGATATGTAAATATTAGAACAGTATTTAATCACCTCAAAATCAAAAGTAATTACTAAATTAAGATAAAACGATAAACTAATACTCTTCACTTAATTCAAACGAAATTCATTTCATCTTAATTCATATGGAACTTCAAAAGAGTCCTCTATCAAAATTTGTTTGTTTTGTGAGAGACCATACTTTTCAGTTTGGTTGCTATTTCTTACAATTTATTAGAGTTGAGCAGTGAGAAAAGACTTTTTAAACCCTTTTCTGCGGATATTATTTTCCATCTCAAGTGCAAATGCTATCAGTTAACTGGATATTGGCCTAACATGTAAGTCGTTTTCCTCATAAAAATATTAGTTGACCGTTTGTTAATTCGCTAGCTTCCCCTTTTCCTATGTTTCCCTACCATTCAACTGAATCTTGAATTATTTGAAGTGAAGCTGATCACAGGATTACTAAGTGCGTCCTTTGCAATCAATTCCCATTTTTCACTCATCCTTTTACACTGGTAATCTCATCCGACTCGAGTTTCGCCTTCTTTGTAGGCTTTATCAAGGAAACTGACTACTGGGTTGTTGTTGATAGTGACAGTCGGGGTGGAGGTACTGTTACCTGATAGCTGGTTCTTTAGGTAAGCAATATTAAACGGTCCCTACGGTCCACGGAACTCGTGTCGGACTATTAACCCAGATATGCCCGGCAAACTTTCCTGTATCCAAAAAACATAACGGTAAGCAATAATGTCAATACGTGTAGGAAGGATGTCTAATATAAACCTAACCAATAATCTTCAACAATAATGAAGCATTTACTTACGAGATGGTCTCCGTTTCAGGCACGCACACACTCTGGGACATCACATTGTTCATCATAGTTGCCGAGGGTCCCGCCGGTTTCTTTCCCTTCTTCCCCTCCGCCGCCGCTTTCATCGGGTCGTAACTTTTCCTGCGCTTCCAATTCTGGAACTCCATCTCCCGAGAACTTAGAGTGGAATTGCTACGTGCTGCTGTGGAATTGCTCCGGGCTGTAGAATTGCTACGTGCTGGGCCTACAGTGGATTTCTTCTTAGACAGAGCGGGTGACGGGCTCGGATTGGATTTGGGTACCGACAGCGATGAGGACTGGAATGCGCGCATTGTGAAGGGTAAGTTAAAATTATTATTATTATTTACGAGATTTGATAGAGGGGACTTTAACTGCTAAGGTGTTATCGTCCCGAAATCGAAGAGTGGAAGTAAGACAGGATAGGAGAAAGCCAGCCGTTCCGAGAACGAACATTATCCGTTCAGGATAAAAGGATGAATGAAAGTTTTTATAATTAATACCTACTCATGTATCTTACAAAATAACAACTGTACAGTATACAATGTGTGTATTCTGTTCTAATGTGCTGGGCCTACAGTGGATTTCTTCTTAGACAGAGCGGGTGACGGGCTCGGATTGGATTTGGGTACCGACAGCGATGAGGACTGGAAGACGCGTATTGTGAAGGGTAAGTTAAAATTATTATTATTTACGAGATTTGATAGAGGGGACTTTAACTGCTAAGGTGTTATCGTCCTGAAATCGAAGAGTGGAAGTAAGACAGGATAGGAGAAAGCCAGCCGTTCCGAGAACGAACATTATCCCATCAGGATAAAATCCGCCACGGGCGGAAATCGAGTCTGCGGCCTAGCGCTTACAAGGTAGCCGCGCTACCAACCAAGCTAACTAGGCTGACAAGGCCATTGTTTGAATGTGAACTAGGCTGAATTTTTAAACTTACCGTATTAACAGGTGTGACAGGTTTCATAGGCGCCCGCATACTGAATCGGCCACAGTCTGTTCTCGAAAACGGTTGCTTACTCGCCAGAGTCGAACCCGCGGTCTTCACACTAGAAGTCGCTGGAGTAGGCGTGGATTTCTTGGCACTAGGAGCGGGGGTAGAGGTAGAGAGAGGGTGGGTAGGGTTTGGACTTTTACTACTCGTATTACTTGTCGTGAGATTTTTGTTTCGCCTTAAGCTGAAAATATGACAAAGAAGTAAATCAGAGGTTTCATAACATAAGGACGGTATGATTTGATAGTGAAGACTACAATGCGGGGTTGCCTGAGAAATTCTCTACCACAAACGAGACCTTGCTTAGACTGCGGGTGGTAAAGGGATTTTTAGCCACATTCGATCAGGATAAACAAGGTATATTCTATTAGCAACTACCGGGGGATTAAATTTATGTCTCATTCGATGGCTTGTCGTGAGATTTTTGTTTCGCCTTAAGCTGAAAATATGACAAAGAAGTAAATCAGAGGTTTCATAACATAAGGACGGTATGATTTCATAGTGAAGACTACAATGCGGGGTTGCCTGAGAAATTCTCTACCACAAATGAGACCTTGCTTAGACTGCAGGGGGTAAAGGGATTTTTAGCCACATTCGATCAGGATAAACAAGGTATATTCTCATTCGATGAAGATATATGAGCGAATCATTGATAAACGCAGAATTTCCAGAATACCTATTTCCAGATAGACTTTGGCTAGAACTGAATATAAAACAATCAGGTGACAACATTCTCCTAAGATCCTCACCTGAAAGCCCGATTATATTTATTACTACTAGTCGACACGGTCGAACTCTTATCAATAAGGGACCGCCTCTGATGCGGCACTGTCTCACTACACGAACTATCGGACAGGTGGTCCGTGGCTGACTTCCCATTGAACAGGGCGCTCCTCCCGGCATGGCTAACTTCACCACAGTCAGAATCGCCCGAGTCCAGACACTTGCTCGCGACGCGGGCGAACATATCGGACACCACCTGCTCTGTGGTGCGCAGGTAGCTTTCCGTTTCCAAACTACTGTCACTGCAATCGTCCTGGAACAGGGGAAAAGTACAAGTATAAGTAATGTTTTATTTAAAAACAAATCAAAAATTTCCATTAAAAAAAAGGGGCCAATAACGTTTTGGAATATTGTAGAAATTTGAGGGACTTTGTAATTTCTGCTTGAGAATCTTTGAGGATGATACTTAGGTTAACTGTAGGAGACCCAAACGTTTTAACTCGTAGTTCCTGGAGCAAGGAGCAAGTGTTTTGTTTAGACTGTCATCTTAGAACGAGATGGCCCAATATGCTAACAGTTTTTTATTTTATTTATTTACACACTAAGCAACAAGGCTAATGTGTGTGGCTAACAGTTATAAAGAGAGATAGCTGATCGAAGGAAGTAGATTTCAAATTTTAACTTCATCATTTTATCTGTTACACGACCTTGAGTCTTGAATGCTTAGAGCTCACAATCTGATTTTGAAACACACGAAGGTAACTTGATTGGCTTTTTAGTCCTAGGAGGTCCCATGAGGGTTCATCTTCTGAGTAAAGTTAAGAGCTCACTTCAATTCTTCTTCTTATGGTACCTACGGTGTCTTTTGTACAGTTGGCGAATTAAATCTTGGGATCTGCAACCTTGAATAATGCAAATAGCGAGACTTTGTTTCGACAATAAAGTGACGTTAAATTGATTTAAAATAATAGTAATCCTACCTGAATATTAACCGCAGAGAGACTCATCGTTCTTTGCTTGGGCGGAGAGGTGGGTGTCAGGTCGGTCTTCGGTGTATTCATTGGCACGGCAGGAGGTAACTTGGCTCTCGTGTAGAGAGGGGACGGTATTTTGGAGGGTATAGATGGTACCCCCCTCGTGCTACTCCCGATGGAAGATACAGGGGATTTCTTCTGGTTCTGTTCTAACACCTGGGTGGCCCACTCATCGATCCAGTCTTTGGATTCTGGACTGTCATCACCACCTGGATGTTTCTCATCCACGTAATCCTGGGAAATGAAATAGGATAAGATGGAGTTTATTTATTTATTAAGATCAAACCTTGTACAGGATGGATTACTCAAAAGACAACAGGTGGTGGTCGGTTAAGAAATGAAGTTTATCTTATTTATATTGACAGAATAAAAGACTTCTTTCAATATGTAAGTATAATACAGTGTATTATCATCAGAGTTATGAAAAAAAGCAGTTCTGAGAACTCTTGAACATATCACACCCCCATATTCGTGTCAGTCGAGGTGTGAATTTGAATTAAGTGTAAATAGTGGCTCTATTAGGATAAAATATTAAGTAAAATCGAGATAAATATCTGAGCTTAACGTTACTTCTTGTATCTGGAAAACCCCGAGGAGCAGATTAACTTAGTATATTTCGTATATTCGTAAGATATCGACTACTTCTTACCTTGAACTTGTGTTCAGTAGTCGTCGTAATACCAAAGGTCTTATCTATACTCAGTCTGGCATTGATGACTTCATGACTATCTTGATCTATTGTGTAGGTGCCTCCGTCACTTTTGTCTTCGTCTTCGTTGTCATTGAGTTTGCTCTTTTTATTTTATTTATTTACACACTAAGCAACAAGGCTAATGTGTGTGGCTAACAGTTATAAAGAGAGATAGCTGATCGAAGGAAGTAAATTTCAAATTTTAACTTCATCATTTTATCTGTTACACGACCTCGAGTCTTGAATACTTAGAGCTCACAATCTGATTTTGAAACACACGAAGGTAATAGTACTAAATGGGTTAACTAGACTTGATAAGCCTCGGCCGATTTAACTGTAAAGGTTACATTTTTCCACGATGTTTAAGAGGAAACAACGCGTAGATTTCAACTAACCAGTATATCTGTTCCACCACGTTTTTCGAATATAATTATAGAAGGCACGTCTCTGCATGGCCCAAGCTTAATTCAATTACTTTAAAGTTTAAAGGATACTAATTGAATTGAACTAAAACTTTGCGTCAGTGTAGAGTACTGTAAAGATGAAGTCCGTTTCAAGTGTGGATGAAATTACTCCAAATTATTCAAAGTTCAAACTTGAGAATGGTTTCATTCAAATTCTTCACAGTCAAATATGGCTTCGTCCATAACTGAAACAAAGAAGAGGGGAAAATATGATTTTAACTCATTGTGATTTTTTTGGAGAGGTTTCATAGAGGGACTCCAGATTGTAACAATGGTCTTATCCTCCAGAGCTCAAAGAGATTAATAGAAAGAAGATAGATGCAATAAAAGAAAGCCAACCGTTCCGAGAACGAACGTTTCTGTTTAGGATAAAATTCGCCCCGAGTGGGAATCAATTCGTGACCTAGTGCTTTCAAGATATACCCTGTAAGCGCTAGGTCACGGGTTCATTTCCTTCCGGGGCGGATTTTATCTGAAACAGATAAGATTCGTTCTAGGAACGGCTGGCTTCCTCCCTTTCTCTCTTCGATTTTGGGACGATAAGACCTCCGTTATCACAATCCCTCTATCAAAACTCTTAATTCTTCTTCTACTTAACCTTTTCCCGTTCAAACGGGGTCCGTATCTTAATAAATAAAAATATCAAAACTCTTAATAAATGAAAATATTTACCTCTGAGGGCGCTCTCGATTTTCTTCAAATTGCAAAGTGTAGCCGTCAGCTGTCTGGACGGACTTTTCACGGGAGAATTATTGAGGGAATCCGCCAGGTCGAGTTTTTCAATTTCATTGCTCAGGAGGCCATGCTTGACATTTTCCTCCGAGTAAAGAACGCGTAGCTTGCGTAGGAAGTGAGAAGAGTTGGCCTTGAGCTTACAAGACATCGAGGCGATGGCTGTGATCACCATCGAGTCTACACCCTGCGAGGAAGATAGATGAGAAAAAACACATTCGAGCGTAGGAAGTGAGAAGAGTTGGCCTTGAGCTTACAAGACATCGAGGCGATGGCTGTGATCACCATCGAGTCTACACCCTGCGAGGAACATAGATGAGAAAAAACACATTAGAATATATGTAGAATAAAGAATGAGACTGAAAAGTTCCTTTACTCCCGCAGTCTAAGTGCATGTAAAGAAACTTTTCCAGTTCCTATTTGGATGGTGGAAAAAAAAAGGTTTAACATTTGAAATGAGTCTAAAATAGTATTACGTTAGAATAAAGAATGAGACTGAAAAGTTCCTTTACTCCCGCAGTCTAAGTGCATGTAAAGAAACTTTTCCAGTTCCTATTTGGATGGTGGGAAAAAAAAGGTTAACATTTGAAATGAGTCTAAAATAGTATTACGTCCGTTAATTTTACTCGAGAAAAATGGTAGTTTTATAGAAAAAATTACCTTCAACATAGAGGTACACATTCGATCAATGTTCGGAAGGAAAAAATTTGCATCATAGCTACCTTCACCTACGACATAGACGATATAAGTAGGGCCATCGGCTGTTTAAGCCTTATGTCACTGCGACCTAATTGGATCTTTTGTCGCTAATCTACGACACACATCATGAAAAAGAGTGTGTAAAAAGAGAAATTTTATTTACTAACCTCTATTTTAGTAGGTTTAAGCTTGACATTGGAAGAGGAGGAGTTGGTACCTAAACTACACAGTGAGGTCCTGCTACCTCTGGGTGTTGTCTCCAAGGAGGTCTGAAATGAAAAATCAAGTTATAATGATGAGAAAAATTCAGAGCAGTAATGAAATTGAATAACGATTCACAAGTGTGCTTACTGGAACTTGGTCAACTTGGCCGTGCGCTGAGATTTTGAATCAAGCGTGCCGGGAGGCGCGAACTTGAGTTCGAAGGCCCCGGTCTATGATAAAATACTAGAATACATGAGCAATCTATTAAAGAATGGTCCAATCATACATCCCTATCCCTCTAAAAAACTGAAATATGATCCATTCGACATCTCATTCGCTGACTGGACCTATCGTCTAAGAACCTTTGATAAAAACGGAAGATCAATAGGCTAACAAACTAACAGACTATCTTGACAAGGTTAATAATTCATTATTTAATCCAACTTTTAATCCATAAGCTAGCCAGGAATTCTGTACTACGTTGTCAAACGCAGAGAGAGAAGCATGCGATAAAATATTGTACATTATCAAATTGCACGCTAAACACATGGGCGTGGGTTCAATCCCGGATGGGGCATGAAATTTCATCGTCTCAGAAACATAATAGGGTTCCAAGGACCAAGGGCGATCAAAAGTGCCTCAAGCAATATTACTTATTGAAATCTCCCTCAGTTAACCTCAAGAATTAACCTTCCACTCCAGGATTAATGATTATTGAAATGACAAACTTGCATGGTAAAAATGGCATTGGTTCGTTTGAGCTTTAATTTTACATTGCAGGTGAGGGTGTGGTCAAAGATCTTGTAATTAAGAGGTCGAGGGTTCATTGCCATGAAACGGTCCCGTGGTAAGTTCGAGGCTATATGGACTTGTGACATAATTACACGAATAATTGAGCACGGTTGTGTTTACCTTAATTAATGTATTAAAAAACCGCGAACACAATTGAAATGAAATAACAATTCAAAGCACTGAAGTTAAGCAGTGTTGAGCGTGATGTGTACCTGGATGGGTGACCTACTAGACACGCATCCCTTGCTGGTTCAAAGGGCACACAATTTTCACTTGTAGTTTGATTGGAAAGAAACTCTAGATTAAAAAAATAACTAGGTCCCCCACCCAAATTTACACCCATTTCCCCCTCTTTTTCTGAGCGAGGTCTACAGATTGCTGAACTTGTACGGGATGGGCATGCTACGACACAGACCACACGAGTCTAAAAACTACCATACCTGTAGAGGGTTTGATTAACTCAACATGTTGCGTGTCATCTTCGGGATCACTGGAGAAATAGCCTTCTGAATGATTCTCAGGGGGTTTAGTGATGCCGTTTGATTCGTTATACTTATTTATCTGAAAGCAAAGGAAATTTTCATATTAAATTGGGGGTCTGAAAGGGCCCAAGGGGCCCCGTGAGTCACGGGTACTGCAGTTCACTAAATTAGTATAGTATTTATTCTACGCACTTATGTTTAGTGTCCTATCTTTTCCAGACATGCATACTAAATATTAACAACATATATACCGAGAGTAATATTATAATGCTTGCGTTGGGTTCCTCTCCTCGCGTGTCAAGTTACCTAAATATTGTTATCTAAAAAAACAACTGATTGGTAGAGAATGTAAAGATAACCACACATCAGGTGTCTATCAGTTGAGCTCAATATAATTTGAAATGGTACTAACTTGGTACTACTAAGTCAATATGCATGTAAAGTAGCGAGGCAATCAACTAATCAGACATACACGCAAGCCATAATCAAAAACACATAATGCGTTAACATGGCTCTATATGTAGACAAGTAAAAGATAATGGCAAAACCATAATGACTAGTGTTGATCAGTTCCTATAATGTCATGTCATAATCAGCACCGGAAATATTTACTCGAGACAAAAATGTGAAAGGCAGCTTGATTGTGGGTAGGTGTGATAAGTTGATAACGGAGAATCAACGGGTTCTCATTATATTTTGCTGTATACGGGTCCTTCAGTGCCCTCTTTGGTATAACAAGGATAAGTTAATAAAGATGTGAGGGGAATTCTGGAAAGGAATAGTGAGATATTGATTGAGTTTAAACCCGGTGATTTTAAATTAAACAGTTCGCACATTTATACGTCCCGAATAAGTTCCGTCTCTGTACCGTCTACGTTGTTTCTTAAAGGCATATTAAGCATGTTTCCGACCCGAGTCAGAAGTATGCTTTTATAAAACAAGCTAGTTGGGACGGAGACGAAACATATTCGGTACGGCGACAGAACTTATACAGGACGGAGACGGAACTTATACAGGACGGAGACGGAACTTATACGGGACGGAGACGGAACTTATACGGGACGGAGACGGAACTTATTCGGGATGGAGACGAAACGTATTCGGGACGGAGGCGGAACGTATTCGGGACGGAGACGGAACGTATTCGGGATAGAGACGGAACTTGTTCGGGACGGAGACGAAATGTATTCGGGATGGAGACGAAACTTATTCGGGACGTACAAGTGTACGCGTTGCTATCTGTAACTGTAAACTTGTTTGCCTGTTTAGTTCGTTTGTTACACGATGACCATTTATTTTGTACCAGTTTGTGGAATCTTAGTCAGATTTACATTTCATGGAATCAAGAACTACTTAGTTATCCACCTATAAAACATAATCCAATTCCAACAGTATTCATATTTAGGGTAGCACAATAAAAACATGATTAGGGATAACACATTCTCGTAATAGAAAGGCATACTGAGTTACTGACTTAGTTATCATATCATTGAACTGGTTACTGGTATGTAGCATGCTAATGGGTGTTCTATTCTAAAAGCAGTCATCTGTATACACACATGCGTGTGCCTGGTAGCATAGCATAGTTTCGTTGAAGCCGGATTAAGGTACGGTCCACTGCTTACTGTGTTAAGTTTTGCAGTTTTACGGAAAAAAGTTTCGTAAAGCAATCATTGAACTGGTTACTGGTATGTAGCATGCTAATGGGTGTTCTATTCTAAAAGCAGTCATCTGTATACACACATGCGTGTGCCTGACACACATGCGTGTGCCTGGTAGCATAGCATAGTTTCATTGAAGCCGGATTAAGGTACGGTCCACTGCTTACTGTGTTAAGTTTTGCAGTTTTACGGAAAAAAGTTTCGTAAAATCCGGTAGTAGGTATTTATTATCTACCCCACTTTGTGCTAAATGGGACGGACCCCACAGCCCGGGGAGAATTTAAGGGCCAGTTGTGTGTGTTAAAAACAGAGGAAAGGGACATTTCGAGGGGACCCCTGTCTAAAATTTGGAGTATTCACCCCTTGCCTCTCGTTAATCCATCACTATTGATCTACAGGGGGCTTCCAGGCGATACCTTGTGGGACGGCTCCGAAAAAGTTCATACGCCACCGAGGGACGGATCAGGACTCTGAATAACGGCATTTCTCACCTTTCAAACATGGAGACCAGATATTGTTTCTGAGCGTCCAAGGGGATTTTAAACCCCCAATCATCCCCTCACTGTGAGATGGGTATTACATACATATACCTACGAGGAAAATCGACAACCTAAAACGAAGTTTTCTTTTTACAAAATTTTAGCGAATTTGACCGAAAGCCAAACGGAGAAGACTGCAAATCCTCCATCTCAATGTGAATCTGTGATGCGATGGTCGGATAGTTGGCTGGTTATCGACCTGATGATTTCCCAAGATTGACTATGACTGTTGGTTTCCTACAGTCAGATACAGATAAGAAGCTGTTACTTTCACTGAGCAAACATCATCATCGTGATGGAACACGAAATCAGTCAACAGTTCAGTAATCATTGCGCGGTCAGACCTAGTGGTGTCAGAACCTGGAGGTCAGGGGTTCATTGATTGGGAGGAATCAAACCGGCCATTTGAGGACCTTAAAGGTGCGTCCAAACATAGTCGACCGGTCGGCGGCCGTCGATTCGACATCGATCGACGGGCGGTCGACAATGTGAGGAGTTGAGGACACACCTTAAGAGCAACCTTTTTGTTATCACTTCGGTATTTTACAGTTCAAGTTATGAGGTTAGAATTGAAGAATTAGCTGATTAAGTTAAAGGCTTCAACATTTGGATAACATTATTTTAATCCTTTCTATTAAACCAAATCGTGTGGGTGTCCAATTGAACATGAATAGGTACATATTTTTGATAATACATACCTCCAAACTATTTGGTAAGTACCTAGATGTATAAGTACAAAATATTTCTATTCAGCCTTCTTTCACATCTACGGCACTGTTTAATTTTTGCACTTTGTAAGAGCGATGCTCCGAGGTTCATTGTAACCTATAAGAATAGCATTGGATTGGTATCATAATGGATAATGGAACGATACTCTTGTAGTAAGTTACAGGCTAGTGGCCACAGTATCACGGTTTTCATTGCTCAAAATGAGTTGAAAGGATTCTCGACTCTTTTAACCGGCCCTGGTTAGTTCTGATGAATGATTTTACATTTCAATTGTTGTGTAACGAACGTTGAGGAGGTACCATCGACCATCGAGCATCTTACTGTGGTTATTCACTGCTTCTACCTACTAGCATGTAAGATGTTAAACTTAGCTCCTACCTCTACCTATCATGCCAGAATGACTGTACCTACGTGCATAGAATAGAATGAAATGTGTTTGAACCTATGAATGAACTTCTCACAAGCGAACTCCCAAGTGAAGAATGTTAGTTAGAGTACAAATCAGCAAGAACTGTTGATCGACGTCAGTACACTGTACAGAGCTATTATTTCTGATTGCTACACACACTTGTGGTATAAGTTCCTTAATTTCTTGAAGGAAAAATAAACCTTAGGTATCTTATCTCTAGCATGTAAGATGTTAAACTTAGCTCCTACCTCTACCTATCATGCCAGAATGACTGTACCTACGTGCATAGAATAGAATGAAATGTGTCTGAACCTATGAATGAACTTCTCACAAGCGAACTCCCAAGTGAAGAATGTTAGAGTACAAATCAGCAAGAACTGTTGATCGACGTCAGTACACTGTGGACTATTACAGAGCTAATATTATTTCGGATTGCTACACACACTTGTGGTATAAGTTCCTTAATTTCTTGAAGGAAAAATAAACCTCAGCAATAAATGGTTGTAAGTTGTAAGAGTGTTTTCGTATGTGGTTCATAACAAATACATATCTCATACCATGCCCAAGTGGCAACTTGAACTACTTTTGTTTGGCCTTAATCCTTCTGAACTTTGTTTTAAACGTCTTGCACAGAAACACCAACCTATCAAGGCTAAAGGAACAATATTAATAATAATACATTATGGATAAAGTGCTGATTATGATTATCTACAGAGAAAGGAATTTCAAGTGTCGATTTTGTCATAAAAAGACTCATGCGCAAATGAAGGTTGATTTATTTCCATAAATAATGAGCAAAACATGTTTTTCTCCAATACATTTAGATCTTTGTTTGGCCTTAATCCTTCTGAACTTTGTTTTAAACGTCTTGCACAGAAACACCAACCTATCAAGGCTAAAGGAACAATATTAATAGTAATACATTATGGATAAAGTGCTGATTATGATTATCTACAGAGAAAGGAATTTCAAGAGTGTCGATTTTGTCATAAAAAGACTCATGCGCAAATGAAGGTTAATTTATTTCCATAAATAATGAGCAAAACATGTTTTTCTCCAATACATTTCGATAAGCAGACAGGTATGTTTTCCAACAAGAATATTGATGATAGATCAGTAGATCACATGACATTTTCTACAACCTAACCCTTTACGGTGGTATTTTCTACAGCTCAAATTATACTCGTATTTGTGCTAGGAAAATGGCCTAATAGCAAATAGGCAATGTTCCGACATTTGTTAACAACAAAATAATATTTAATACTTGAATTCTCAAACATGTGAGAATAAAATTTAATAGATAGGTACCTCGTCTGGAATTGAACTCGGGCCCTCTTGTTTACTATTGAACTCGCACCCTCCTGTTTACTAGCGTATTGACCACTACGCTACGCATTAACACTACAGGAACGAAAAAGATGGAGACGGAAAGTGGATTTTTAGTGGATGAGCCAAAAGTACAATGCTGCACACAAATCAAGTTGACATAATGGAATGGTGTACAGATACAACTACCCTGCTTTGAAACTTCAAAAGTCAGGGTTGAGAGTTGGGTGTGTTATCATTATGTAGCATATTATGTACGTGTCCATAGAAAATCTACACACCCCATACAAATCCCTTGAGTCCCCTAATGTTAGTCCTGGCACTTACAACATCTACCTTAACTACAGCACCTGTTTCCGCTGGGAACTCACTCATTCAGAACAAAACAGTCAACAAAAGAATGAATAGGGACGTAACAACTGGTTATCTACTGTTATCTACTGTTGTAAAACGATAGAACATAGCAAAGACTAGAATACAAATACACAGGCAGGTATCAAATTTATCTCATTTTACTACTTCCATTGACTATGCCACCCTCTATTGTAGTACAGAGGCGAAGGTAGGAATTGATTGCAGTAATTTTCCATCGTGTGAGTCTTTGTTTTACGTGGCAATAGCTACACGTCTCTATTAGAATTTATCGACACCTAGACCTGGGAAGATAACTCATTCCAATATATTCGCCCACAAGCTCATTAGCTCATCTTGCATACCTGAGTCATGAAACCTTCTGGCCTTCAAGCCAGGGAATGTGAGAAAAAGTATACAACTATTGATGGGTTGGATAGCAAGATATGCACCTAATTTTATTACTTTTTTGCAAAACAACAAGTACCGAAGGTTTTTACCAAGGGACATGAATACATGATCAATAATTTGCATATCTATGTACATATCTACATCATACCTACGTATGTAAGTAAATATGTCTGGGTAAGTACCTACTGGGAATACTTATTTCGAGCATCATAAAAGTGACTATAAAAAATACTGTAGGTACTACATCGGAATTTGTCTCAACTATGACACTAACCAACTCAATGGAAAATGATGGTTATGGTTATACATACGAGTATTACATATGGACTATCCATTAGAAAAGATTGGTATTTTACATATTTATGTATATGATTATTTGACTTTGCCTAATGTTTCTCTCCGTCCACCACAGTTAAAGCAAGAGGAACATGATTCTCTTTTCGTTGGTAAAGTCAACGCTGCTCCCCCAATAAGTTTAGTACCACAGGAGCACACCACTATAAAATCTTTATCACCGTTTGGCACTCGTGGCTATGCACCGATCTACATACCTATGTTCACATGAACAAGACGAGTCAACTTTCTACAGTTTCTAGCCAAGATCCCTCCCAGTTCGACACAGAAACTACAAAAGAATTATGTAACGGTAATCAAAGAGTATTGACAGTGACGATCTACTGGGTGACATGGGATAGGTTTCAGTCTGATGTTAAGTCCTTCCAACTTGGTCTTACAACCGTCTTTTGACAGAGCCTGATGGTTAAACGCTACGATTTGGCTGCATAATTTCCTTCCAACTGGGTCTTACAATCATTTTTTGACAGATCATACGTGCGAACCTGTGAACGGTATAAGTTTACGGGTAGTAGAAGTGTACTGCAAGTTTAGGGTCAGATTCAGATCAGACATGTCTGCGCGAAACCGTACACACGTTGGATCTGTAAAGATCTGCAGACACATCGTAGCGTGTTTACCAGGCTTAGTTTTCTCCATCTCCATAGCTCAATATCCACTATCAAGAACTATCTAGTGACTTAACCAGGTTACACTGGTTACAGATATTCTACCCAAGTCCACACCCTGTACGGTTGAGGTTTTAACAATTTGGTGGCACGCATTAACAACTGACAACTGTTATGACAAATAAACAGACTTAGTAAGTTGGTAACCTCTTACGGAGCAGGGACAATGTCACGAGGGACCTAGATTCTAGCTTTCAGTGTCCCCGTTCAAGTATGGATTGTGCGGAAATTCCTACACGTAATTATACGTATATTATCAGACCCCACGAAGCAGGTAGACAGACTATTTGGTAACTAACGGTTTTATCCCATTTATCCCATAGTTTTGACCAGTTTTACAAACAAGACTGCAATCTGTGTTCTGTCTATTATGGAATTCCTACACGTAATTATACGTATATTATCAGACCCCACGAAGCAGGTAGACAGACTATTTGGTAACTAACGGTTTTATCCCATTTATACCATAGTTTTGACCAGTTTTACAAACAAGACTGCAATCTGTGTTCTGTCTATTATGGGATTACTAAAGGGCTCCAGAAGCAAAATTTATATCAGAGACTCCTTCCCGTCGATTATAATACTATCCTACAAATTTCACTTGTCTAATCGGATGGAGGATTCAAAAGATTTTCAACTTAAAGATGCACATAAGTAAAGTTTTCATATCACATTGGGAATCTAAAGAAAGAAAGAAAGAAAGAAAGAAAGTTCAATGTAGGTATGTACCTAAAATAAATATCAAAGTTGGAAATGAAAATGCATTTCTTTTCAATAGGAATAGGAGCTGTTAACAAAAAGAGCTTAATTTGCAGTTTAAACTTCAAGAAATGAAGAAAACAGGCGACTCCGTCGTTGAAAAAACTAACTCCATTTTCCAACAAAAATCTAGATGTCAATATGATTTTCATTCGTCCGTTCTTTTGACAATGACCCAGCCCTAACCTTGGCTCACATACATATTTAAAATCTAAATTATCTTCATTTTCCTAAAAAACGAACTCGTTTCTTTTCCAAATTACGTTACCATTACCACGCTACTTGCTTTAAACTAAATAATTTTTTTGGCACCATTACAAAAATATGCAACAATGCTCAATGTATCTTTTCTTCAGTTGTTGAGGGAAAAAGATCTTTACTAAATTGTGTTATGTACTTCAGATCCCCGAGAGGTCCTTTTTGCAAAGCGAGTTTTTTTTACATTAGCAGGGTACCTAGGTATTTATAATGAAGATAATAATGCATATTTTTTGATGGATTACTTAATTTTGATTTTTTCCTACAATAATAAGGCTAATAGGATAATTGGTAACTGGATTGCCGAAATCGGGCTGAGAGGTAGAACTGGTTATTAGTATAATTTTAAATGCACATGTACCTACTTAGCCAACTTACCAGTGAAAAATTAAAAACATCCTTCCTAATATGACAGACATGAAACCATATGCGTGATATGCGTTATGAACAGGAGTTAGAGAAGTAGGTCGGTACCTACATTGAGAGTACAGAATATTGAGTGTTGAGCTGTTAAGGACTTAAGGGAGTGAGAAAAAGGGGGAAAGAAGCGGGAAATATGACATTAAAGTTCAGAAAACAGAGATAACATTCAACACGGTGAATCTAACGAGGAAATAAAAATTCAATGCAATGTAAAAAATTCTCTAATTAATGTTGAGTGATATTATGAGAGAATGTTGAGGTTATCGGGGAGAAGTAAGTACATGACATTATCATAAATAGTTTAGTGCTGGCATGCTGATGTCGTAGCGTAAGAAGTAAATGCTCCACTGCTTGCATTGGTGTCACAGGCGATATGCTATTGAATTTTCTCGACGATCTTAAAAGAATTGTCTAGAATAGTCAAGAGTTTCATTAAAATTATTTTGGGTA
The DNA here is from genome assembly GCF_000475195.1 of Diaphorina citri. Lineage (NCBI taxonomy): Eukaryota > Metazoa > Arthropoda > Insecta > Hemiptera > Psyllidae > Diaphorina > Diaphorina citri. Next base: position 245,027 of record NW_007377525.1, on the reverse strand, counting down.
GGGGCTATATTTTTCTAAAAATTAGATAAAATTATAATATTCTATCTACTTCTCCCAAAGTTATTCCATTTACCAACTTGGGAAATATTCACACGTAATAAGCTCGCTACACAGTGAAGTCCTATTTCCTGCGCGCTGGTACCCAGCGTCAAAATCTGAGTGCACTATCTCCTTATTGTGAGGTAAAACTTGAAAGTTACCTTGTTGTTATTTTCATCCACTGTGTAGCAGGCCTTATGAGGTAAAACTTAAAAGTTACCTTGTTATTATTTTCAGTACAGTACACATTGGCCACGGGAAGGGACAGATTTCTCATGTGTCTCTTGACGAACTTGTTGGGCCGACAGTTCGCGGGTGGCTGAGGAGGATCGAAAGACACCACGAAAGATGTGGCCGCTGGAACTATTGGGGGAGGCGTTGTATCCTCTTGGCTATCAAGCGTGGTTGACATCTTGACCACCATCAAGCTCTCAGTTTCATCTCCCCATCTGAAAACAAAGAAGTTGGATGTTGATTAGGCTTTCGACCCACCAAAGAAAATAGGATAAATTAAAAGTTATAATTTCAACTGCTATAATATAACAGAGTGCGAGTACATAGCTATAGAGTCATAGATAATTTAGTTTTAGCACTCATGCCTTATGTTGACGAGTGAAGTCATAATATGTAGAACGAAGACGGCGTTGTATCCTCTTGGCTATCAAGCGTGGTTGACATCTTGACCACCATCAAGCTCTCAGTTTCATCTCCCCATCTGAAAACAAAGAGTTAGGATGTTGATTAGGCTTTCGACCCACCAAAGAAAATAAGATAAATTAATTTGATAAAGTTATAATTTCAACTGCTATAACAGAGTGCGAGTACATAGCTATAGAGAGTATAGAGTCATAGATAATTTAGTTTTAGCAATCATGCTTTATGTATTATGTTGACGAGTGAAGTCATAATATGTAGAACGAAGACATATAGTGGTTGGACATCTTACATCATGGATTGGAAACATGAGAGATTTCAGTAACCGTTTGTTACTTTAGTATGGTACAAGATTCAATCATGTGTATTACCTATTTTCTATTCATTGTCATAACATTGAGAGAATCCTTACAAAGCAGAATATGGCAGGTCAAGCTACTAGTATTTGTTACGAGTAATAACAGGGCATTACACTTAGGCCTCAGTTTATCAATAGAAAACCGTTCACACGTAAATCCCACATTACAAAAACAACACTCTAGGTAACAAGAACAACATTTCTGTACCCGTATTAGTCATAAATTAAACGCTCTTATTTAACAGACTTGCACTTTTTCAAATGAACCGAATACGTAATCTGGTAAACAGACATCACTATTATAATGAAATTCCTGTTCTCGCTGAGAATATAAAAGACTCCTTGTTAGAGTGAAGTGTTGGAAACATATCCTGTTATGAGAAGACTTTAAATTTCCTATATGATCAGTATCATGGTCCCATTATCTACCAATCCAGAGAAATCAAGACATTAGTAAATAATACAAGATGAAAAAAATGGTATCTATACGTTTGGCAAAATCGTTAAAACGGGAGAGGATATAATATTTTGTTTAGATGTAGGCATAGAATTCATAGATAATGGTTTGGTTACCATTTGGTTATCTATAAAATTTGGTGCCTCACTAGGTTTTTGGTTCAGGTAGGTATAGACAGCTGTGTCAGTCGACAAATCCACAATGCCCCTCTAACGTCCATGTTATTTGCTTTAATTTTTGCAGCCTACAAAATCTGCAAACTTGCCAAGGATATCTATCATCAAAGATGCAGAACAAGACTGCTAGACATTCTCGTCACTTCCGCTATAAATATCAGGATTTTCTCATCATACACATTTACAGCTCGAAGACCCGAGCTGTTAGCTGTTACAGCTGTTTAATTATTCATACCAAGCTACCACAGGATAAACTATTGGTGCATCTCACAATGTCATGTCAAGTCTGGAAAACATCATCGTGTCTTTAAAGACTTTCGTATTTATCATGTTTACATTTGATGCTGATAGTTCATACACGAAGTGCGAGTTATTCATACTAGCCGTTGCTTCGCGCTAGATAAGAGGATAAGGCTACGACATCCCCTCATGATTGTTCTTCAAATTTCTGCGCTTACTCAGCCTGATAAAAAAGTATGAATCCAACTTTGATAAGAAGATTAAAACATATTATTGATAAATGGACGCTATGACTACTCATTTCTTTCCCATAATGTGTGTCATGCGCAGAAACCAAAACTCGTCGAGCATCGTCCCGATCCCCAAAAAAAATGCGTTGCGAAATCTGTCTATTTACTTGAACTCGAACGTCTAACCTTTCCAGATATCTCACATGAAGAAGACGTCACACTTGTGGATAAAGCTGGGGGTCAATCCGTAATCCATCATATCAGCAGGTTCTGTACCAATGCAACTCCCATTGAAGATCCATTAGGTTCTGCATCAGTGCTACAGCTGGTACACTAAAAATTCCAGGAACTACACACCCTATCACGAGTATGATCTTTAGCTAACTTTATCCCGTACGGATGTTTAGTAGATGAGATTTGCTGATACCAGGTCAATAAGGGTTGGTCTTTCGTCTTCCGGTTTACGTAGAATCTAGAACTTCACAAGATTATTCACATATAAATTATAAAATTGAAGCGGACGAAAATATTTACTTCGGTATCCCTACAATAGTTGTTGAGAGGTATCCGAGTATCCGCTATCAATCATTTTTGAACATCAATACACCCTGTTGAAACAATCAGATCTTCAAATCAATCTGAATCCAAATGACCTACACAAGTAGATACAGGACTGTATATTTACAAGGTTTCAATTATAATCGATTATTCTTACGGATATAAAACTAAACCGTATTACCCGATAGAATCAAATGATAAGCTGTGTTTAGGAGTTTCTGTGATCATTGTTTTCATCTGAGCATGAAAAGAATCGTCTTTCTTTACAATTACAACAAACGTGCTGTAGATGCAGTCAAAATTTAATTCCGTCTAGAAGTCTACTGATTTCGAATGTTATATGTTTCGAAATCAAAATTACTAGCCAAATTCCCGCTCTACCACATATTCTAATTAAACATATTTTACTAGATCTACAGCATAGAACTGCAAGAACAGCAAGAACTTCGGGAGTCTGCGAAGGCAACAGACTGCAAAAAACGTGCAGAAATGGACCAACATGGGGTTAACATAAGACTGTAGACTTGGCCCGTGTATAAAAAGAACATAGCTTGCTGATACTAGGTAATGAACTAATGACACACTGGGCACCAACAGGGTTAGTGACTGCAAGTTCAACACTTGGAGGTATTCTGGTAACACACTTCCTCAAGCCCTGAGGCTTTACAAGTTGTGAGATCTGGCCCCTTATTTTTATACCAACATTCCTAACGATTAGAAAGTGATCTATTACAAACATGTTTGCAGGTATACTCAAGGGTAAATAAAGCATTGCATCAAACTGAGATTGCAGAAAATAAACGAGTATTTTCTTATGTTGCTGATAGTACCTAACCAAAGATGGCGCTCAAACAGGGACTGGATTTTTAGGTAAATTTTTGCTAAGAAGAAAAGTTATCAGGGGTCAAAATCGAATAATTCTTTCAAGTACTAGATACTAGAACCCACCGCAAACATGAACTCTTTGAACCATGCCTTTTACAAATTTTCAATAAGAAAAATAAATTCAAATGAGAAAACTCATTATAATAATTTAGCAATGAGCTCTCATTACTTGAGCATTCAAGATGCTCATTTGATTAATTAGAACGTTTTTAAAATATGCATCACACAGTTATAAATACATTTTAATATTCTGTGCTCGATATCAATTGAACCAGTAAAGTAGAGCTGACACATAAAACTACGCAGATTTCCAATATTTCCATTCATTATGCGAGGGAGCACTCATCCATGTTGGAGAGGATCGACCATTACGGGATAACGGTACATCCTAGAAGAAAAGTGTAAATGTATAAAATGTAAGAAATAAAAATACAAAAAACTTTCTAATTCATTGTTCTTCACAAAAAAATACCGGAAACGAGATATTGTGAGAAAACCTCTGCACTCATCCAAGAATTATGTAACGGTAATCAAAGAGTATTGACAGTGACGATCTACTGGGTGACATGGGATAGGTTTCAGTCTGATGTTAAGTCCTTCCAACTTGGTCTTACAACCGTCTTTTGACAGAGCCTGATGGTTAAACGCTACGATTTGGCTGCATAATTTCCTTCCAACTGGGTCTTACAATCATTTTTTGACAGATCATACGTGCGAACCTGTGAACGGTATAAGTTTACGGGTAGTAGAAGTGTACTGCAAGTTTAGGGTCAGATTCAGATCAGACATGTCTGCGCGAAACCGTACACACGTTGGAAGTCCTTCCAACTTGGTCTTACAACCGTCTTTTGACAGAGCCTGATGGTTAAACGCTACGATTTGGCTGCATAATTTCCTTCCAACTTGGGTCTTACAATCATTTTTTGACAGATCATACGTGCGAACCTGTGAACGGTATAAGTTTACGGGTAGTAGAAGGGCACTGCAAGTTTAGGGTCAGATTCAGATCAGACATGTCTGCGCGAAACCGTACACACGTTGAATCTGTAAAGATCTGCAGACACATCGTAGCGTGTTTACCAGGCTTAGTTTTCTCCATCTCCATAGCTCAATATCCACTATCAAGAACTATCTAGTGACTTAACCAGGTTACACTGGTTACAGATATTCTACCCAAGTCCACACCCTGTACGGTTGAGGTTTTAACAATTTGGTGGCACGCATTAACAACTGACAACGGTTATGACAAAGAAACAGACTTGGTAACCTCTTACGGAGTAGGGACAATGTCACGAGGGACCTAGATTCTAGCTTTCAGTGTCCCCGTTCAAGTATGGATTGTGCGGAAATTCCTACACGTAATTATACGTATATTATCAGACCCCACGAAGCAGGTAGACAGACTATTTGGTAACTAACGGTTTTATCCCATTTATCCCATAGTTTTGACCAGTTTTACAAACAAGACTGCAATCTGTGTTCTGTCTATTATGGGATTACTAAAGGGCTCCAGAAGCAAAATTTATATCAGAGACTCCTTCCCGTCGATTATAATACTATCCTACAAATTTCACTTGTCTAATCGGATGGAGGATTCAAAAGATTTTCAACTTACAGATGCACATAAGTAAGTTTTCATATCACATTCGGAATCTAAAGAAAGAAAGTTCAATGTAGGTATGTACCTAAAATAAATCTCAAAGTTGGAAATGAAAATGCATTTCTTTTCAATAGGAAAACTCGTAGGAGCTGTTAACAAAAAAGAGCTTAATTTGCAGTTTAAACTTCAAGAAATGAAGAAAACAGGCGACTCCGACGTTGAAAAAACTAACTCCATTTTCCAACAAAAATCTAGATGTCAATATGATTTTCATTTGTCCGTTCTTTTGACAATGACCCAGGCCTAACCTTGGCTCACATACATATTTAAAATCTAAATTATCTTCATTTTCCTAAAAAACGAACGTTTCTTTTCCAAATTACGTTACCATTACCACGCTACTTGCTTTAAACTAAATAATTTTTTTGGCAACATTACAAAAATACACAACAATGCTCAATGTATCTTTTCTTCAGTTGTTGGGGGAAAAAGATCTTAAAGCGTCTTTATCTCTAATACAGTAGGCTATAGATTGTCATTTCGGGGAGATAACTGATGCTCATTGTTCCCAGAGCTTAATAAATAATAAAGTAAACTGACAGCTGGAGGTCCATGACTCAAGTTCCAGTTGCACCTAAGTATTGGTAAGCCAGCTGATGATGAAATAAAATGTAGGTATGACAGATCAACTTAGTAATGACGAGTCCCAGAAAATAGTTGTTTGGTAAGTAGAAAGCTTGAGAGGAGATTTTTGGTTTAGAATTAGTAAGAGACACTTACACTAGAACATAATAATAGAATACTAATAGGTAAAATAGATGAAATTATCTCTACGTCAATCGAACGGGAACGCCGAGAAAAAGAAAACAAAGACTCCATACCAAATTTGGTGCTTTCCTGAATAAATGCAGCTTTTGGCCAAAATTGTGACGTTAGGCCACCCACTAAAAGACCTGTGCATAATATGCGAATAAATTTGAAGAAAATCCAAAAATAGAAATGAAAGATTCAAATAGATGACGGGCATGCTATTGCAATGGCCTGGTTCAATACGAATGAAACCATAAAATTTATTAAATTACCTCATAGAAAGTAAGGAAATGATTTCCAAATCACTTTCAGAAGGAAAATGATAATAGGGAAAAGCAAGAGATAATGGAAACGTTCAAAACAAAGCGAGAGAAGTCAAGACATTAGTAAATAATACAAGATGAAAAAAATGGTATCTATACGTTTGGCAAAATCGTTAAAACGGGAGAGGATATATTTTGTTTAGATGTAGGCATAGAATTCATAGATAATGGTTTAGTTACCATTTGGTTATCTATAAAATTTGGTGCCCCACTAGGTTTTTGGTTCAGGTAGGTATAGACAGCTGTGTCAAATATAAAAACACACAAGGCCATGGCGGCTTATCTATGAATAAACTTCCGCCGAGTTAATTCCAATAGGGGCACGGCGCGGCGGTTCTTTTAAAGTACATTGGTTATTGGTTTACGAAAAAAGCACTATACCTATGTATAATGCTATAATGTCATATTCATAATCCTTGAATCAACAACAGTAACAAGGATTCGAGTAACATAAATAATACCATTGAGGACTCTGTTAAAATCTAAATTCACAGGAGCCACCTCCAAAACTAATCAAAAGAAACACCCAAAATTTAAATCACAAAAATGGATTCCTTTCCAGGTTAGGCAACCTGTATTGGTTCACATCTGGTTGGAAGAGCGGGTAAATTCGAAATTGGTTCGAAAAAATGGCTTGGGACGTAGGGCGTACGCGAAACAGAGATCGAATTTATTGTTACTATACCTCTTGTACTTATGTATCTGAATATTCTGAATCAAAGTAATTGCCATGAGAGAACAACCAGCTTCATATTATACTGGGTAGGGTACTCTTTAGAAGAGATATTTGTGAACTGAACATAGACATATGTATTGGGTCTTATGTTCCATACTTCTAAAGCCTATAATGTCTATATTGAGCATTCGTCAAATGCGGATTTTCCCTTGAACCACCAAGACCCTACAGCAGGATCCATGTATTTAAAATTTGACGCCTGAAACAACGCGTGTCATATACCCCCATTCTCAAGGCATGAAAAGAAAACAAAGACTTGTGCATAATATGCGAATAGATTTGAAGAAAATCCAAAAATAGAAATGAAAGATTCAAATAGATGACGGGCATGCTATTGCAATGGCCTGGTTCAATACGAATGAAACCATAAAATTTATTAAATTACCTCATAGAAAGTAAAGAAATGATTTCCAAATCACTTTCAGAAGGAAAATGATAATAGGGACAAGCAAGAGATAATGGAAATGGAAACGTTCAAAACAAAGCGAGAGAAACCCCGAGAGGTCCTTTTTGCAAAGCGAGTTTTTTTTACATTAGCAGGGTACCTAGGTATTTATAATGAAGATAATAATGCATATTTTTCGATGGTTTACTTACTTTATTTTGATTTTTTCCTACAATAATAAGGCTAATAGGATAACTGGTAACTGGATTGCCGAAATTGGGCTGAGAGGTAGAACTGGTTATTAGTATAATTTTAAATGCACATGTACCTACTTAGCCAACTTACCAGTGAAAAATTAAAAACGTCCTTCCTACAAAAAAGACAGATATGAACCGTATGCGTTATGAATAGGAGTTGAAGAGAAGTAGGTAGGTTTATAGAGAGTACAGACTATTAAGTGTTGAGGGAGAGAGAGAAAAAAGGGAAAGAAGTGGGAACTATGACATTGAAGTTCAGAAAACAGAGGTAACATTCAACATGGAGAATAATGAGAAAATATGTATAAAATTCAATGCAACGTAAACAATTCTATAATTAATGTTGACTTACACAAGTCATTATTTTGACTTGTGGCAAAAGTTTTTAATTAGTTCTTATCACGAGACAAGCTTATCTAATAACAACTGATAAAGATAAGTCAAAGTTTTCAATTAATGTTTCCAACTTTGTTAATTAAAACATTTGCACAAGAAAAGCAACAAGAAGTTAGTTAAACCGTGCAATAGATTTTATATGATTTTTGATTTCTTTCACGCGTTTTTATCAGATGGATATGTGGATTTAGTTTCAGTACTGTGCCCCGAAATTTGAATATTTTAAATTTGAGTGAAAAAAGGTGAGGAACCAAAAAAAAAAGATGTGAGAACTTATACGGAAAACGGAAAGTATGATGGTGCCAAAATAAATATACAAATATGTACCTAACTCATGGAGAATTCATCATTTTCTTTTGCGTTACTGACTTGAACACAAGCTTCGACAAATCCACAATGCCCCTCTAACGTCCATGTTATTTGCTTTAATTTTTGCAGCCTACAAAATCTGCAAACTTGCCAAGGATATCATCAAAGATGCAGAACAAAGAACAAGACTGCTAGACATTCTCGTCACTTCCGCTATAAATATCAGGATTTTCTCATCATACACATTTACAGCTCGAAGACCCGAGCTGTTTAATTATTCATACCAAGCTACCACAGGATAAACTATTGGTGCATCTCACAATGCCATGTCAAGTCTGGAAAACATCATCGTGTCTTTAAAGACTTTCGTATTTATCATGTTTACATTTGATGTTGATAGTTCATACACGAAGTGCGAGTTATTCATATACTAGCCGTTGCTTCGCGCCAGATAAGAGGATAAGGCTACAACATCCCTTCATGATTATTCTTCAAATTTCTGCGCTTACTCAGCCTGATAAAAAAGTATGAATCCAACTTTGATAAGAAGATTACAACATATTATTGATAAATGGACGCTATGACTACTCATTTCTTCTAACTCACAAGTTTAGAGCCTTTGCCTAGTTAGGCAAAGTGTTTGTTGTATCAAGATTTGAAGGGTTCGTAAAAGTCAACCCGGATTGAACTACGTTCTTGTGCCACTTTAAACCTAGGGCTGTTATTTGGATTACAACCAATTTTGTTCTTTCTTTTCCTTCTCATTTATCCTCATTTCCTCATAGTAGGTAGGTATATTTTTTTTTTTTTTTTTCTTTTTTTTTTCTTTTTGTAAGTTCAATAAGTAATACATTTTAACATAGCCATATTGGATTGTACAGGATTTGAATGCCGGAGCTTTTATGAATTCTTACTATGTATACACGTAATTCCGATCTATAATTGTTGTTGAAGCAGCTTACAACTCTAGATCTAGACATTAAAACATAAATAATGCTAAACAGATTATGCAGCTACATAAGCTAAAACAACGTAACGCAAAGTACCGGGTGGTAGAAAATTTGTACCCTTTTTTTTAGCATTTAACATGTTCAACGAGGATTTGTGCAACACTGTTAACGGGCATCATTTTATTAACTAAAGAACACATCATATGAAATGCCTATACACATTTGTGATTCAACTTTTTCTTAGAAGTCAGGAACATTTCACCTGGAGTAACCAACTTTGATGAAGTGACCCGGTAAGTTAAGTCCTTGTTTAATTTCGGTATACCTACATTAGAATATTAGATACCCATTAACCTAAACCATGAGCTTCCTGTGTCCTATTGGTTAAGACGCAGATTTTACTGTGTTTAGAAGAATCAAGGTTTAAAACAAAAACAGAGCCTGAAATCGGTTGCCGAGGACACTTCATGTTTCGTTTAAAAAAACATTTCCATTGAAAACACTTGAAAAAATAAATAAAATAAAAATAAGATGGTTTTGAAATTTACCTCCTTAAAATCCCATCAAAAAGGCTCTTAAAGTGGCGAATTGATGATTGATTATTTTGGTTTATTCAGGATTCCAGAAAGATCATTTTTCAGAACCATACAAACAAAGCCAGATCGCGTAAACATAGGGTCTTATCCATTGGACCAATATTTAACAGATCTTCCATGCCATCCATGGTTCATGTCTATCAACACTACTCATTAAACCTAGTCATCAGACTTCAATAGTTCAACGAATGGATTTCATCACCACGTCTAAAGTTTCAAAAAATGAAGAACAGGGCCCTATTTCATAAAACACAGGACGTCACGTGATAGTAGTGTGGCTGAACGAAATTACCTACAATATTATGGGAAAACTTTGAACAACATGTTTCTGACTCCCCATGACTTCACGTGACGTGATGGTAGTCTACCTTTAACATCTCCCGTAGTACTGGCTAAACCGGGATGTACGCTGCTTTGTAAGGACTAAGGACAGTACAGTATTGTTCATCTTACACGAATAGGACTTAAGAAGCTGACGCCAGAAAAACAGCAAATAGAGTCCGATATGATACCCTTAGCAAAAGTGAAAGGCGATAATCGATCAAAATGTTTGTTTTTTACTCACAGCAATCTGGATTTAGCCCGATTCACACTTATAAATATTATCAAGAGAGCAAGAGAATGAACCCAACTTCCAAGGGTAAGGGTTGTTGACTGTTGAGTCCAGGCTATTAATAGGCTAATAGGGTGCGATTGGAGTTCTCAACTCTTTCAAGAGAATAAGTGAAAGTTTGGTATTAGATAACAATGTCGAAGTTTGTGTGGGAAAACATTCTTTGTAATAAGATGAAGTACATTACTCATTCTAGACCAAGTCTCGTTGCGCGATCATCTCTTCTGATAATATTCATCTCGCAAAAGTCAGGAGTTCGGACAGATCTATGGCAGATTCATTGTTAATAAATACATAATAAACTATGAAAGAGGGATGCCAGCTAAATATTAGGAGACGAACAGAAAAGTCTAAAGAATCATGTTGATCTTCATCATTATCAACGAATTCAACAGGAAAGGTAAGTATGTATAAAGGTACGTATGTAAGTCCAAGTATTTCTTGCAGAAATTATGCAAAATGGAACACACATTGAACTGACGGGAACACACTATTTTCACAACCAAGAATGTTTTAAAGTCGTCACATAAAATAACTGGAACCGGTCAAACGTGCCATTTCAGCGTGTACTAATGCGAACAGGGCAGGGTTTTATGACACAGACAGAATGGAATGTATCACACACTTCCTCTGACATTTTGGAGCGACTCTGAGTACCACTAACCTGAGACCTGGCTAGAACGTAGATAGGTTTGCTTAAGATAGAAATATGGAAGGGTGTACCAGAACCAATGGTGTTCGAGTCTCACTCAAGATGCTATATTTCTCATTAATTATGTATTGAATTGGGAACCACAGAGTTAGGATTTCCTTTTTGACCAGAGTTGACATGAAATTATGAAAAGAAATAAAATAATACCTCATTCTAAAAATGTTTACAGAGTTAGGATTTCCTTTTTGACCAGAGTTGACATGAAATTATGAAAAGAAATAAAATAATACCTCATTCTAAATGTTTTTTTTTTCCTTCGAGAACGAGATAGCTCAGAGCACAGTCCTTCTGGTACTCTATGACTCTATGGTGGCCTAGAAGCAAGTTTTAGGTACTCAAAATAATCTTGAACTTCGAACCTATACCTACAATGTGGCTATCCTAATAACTACCTATACGAGAATTTAGAATAACGTGCAAACCAATGCTGCATGTATAATGATATTAATGATGTGACGCTATGAATAATTTAATCAGAAGATGTTTGATATTTGACTATGAACTTAGGAGCACGTCCTAATGCATAAAATTTGAATACATACCTATATTTAGTCAAAATGAGAGAGCTACCAAGACCCTAACTCACAATTAAGAACTTGAGAAAGTTGTGATAGCTAATAAGGGAATGTACCTGTATCTACTCGTAATATGTAGTTCATAGCCAAAATAACAGCACTTCGGGAGTTACTTCGGCAGTGGAAAAAAATAATACCTAAAAACTATGAACAACAAACGCAATACTCCTGGATGTGATTGAATTATGTAAATGTTAAACGTATGACAACTAGGGGTCTGAACTCTTCAGCTACAAAAGTTCTGGAACATGGGATCTCGGTTGAAAAAAGTAAGAAGTACGGAACTATGAAGACTAGCAAAGAGTGTCGTCTTCCATTCAACTCTGATCTTTTTTTTTTTTTTTTTTTTTTTTTTTTTTTTTTTTTTTTTAAGAGGTTTGACAGAGGGAACTTTAACTGCTATGGTCTTATCGTCCCGAAATCGAGGAGAGAAGGAAGACAGGATAGGAGAAAGCCAGCCGTTCCGAGAACGAACATTATCCCATCAGGATAAAATCCGCCCCGGGCGGGAATCGAACCCGCGGCCTAGCGCTTACAAGGCAGACGCACTACCAACTAAGCTAGCTAGGCTGGCAACTCTGATCTTTGTAGGTAAGAAATAACAAAGTTTTGATATTTATAATGAGAATAGTTCTTTTGATGGCTGATTATAATCCAGAACACTTATCAAATTACTAGAACGTTGATATTCCATGTATTTATCTTTCATTTTAAATATCAAACAAGACATAAGATCTTGAAGTTTAAACTTTAAAGAGAAAGAAATACCTATGAGGAATACCTACACAATAATGTTCATATACTTTCATGTTGTATAGTTTTTAAGGCGTTCCTCCAAGAAATAAAAAGACCAGATAAAAGATTTTAATAACAACTAACCCTCGCCTTCGTTATTTGGTCAAACTATTAACAGTATTAACTTGACCACTTATTGCTATGATCTTGACTCATAATGAGTGGCCAATAAAATTCTGAGAACAACAATCAAACTAACTATCAGCTATGAAAATGGAAACCAATAAGATGTGAAAATAATTACAAGAATGCCCATATTGGAATTATTTATTCGACCTATTGGAACAAAAAGTTAGAGATTAACATTAGGAATTAGTTGACTAATCCGAATCAAGACTAATCGAAACTTAAACTTATGTTAATTAGAAACCCACAATATGAAAGAACCCAGAAAAGATCTAATGCCATTAAAATAGAATGCCAATCTGGAAAAAATGTAGCAATGCCAAGAACCAAGAGGATATTACACTAAGAAGAACCTTAACTAACTAGATAAATAAATAATTGATGAAGAAAAAAAAAAAAAAAAAAAAAAAAAAAAAAAAAAGGAAACGGTGTTAAAGAAGATGCTTATTGCTCAATGGTATTGTGGGAATAAGGAATAAGAAAAATTCTGCTTTGCTGCATAAGCTGCAAGGGTGTGACAGCTATGACACAGAGTACTTGGTACTAGGGGCATTTTATTATTCTTATTATTATTTAAGTCAGCATCAGAGATGTTCCCCTAGATATTTGAAGAACACTGATGATCAAATCATAGGATATTACACTAAGAAGAACCTTAACTAACTAGATAAATAAATAATTGATGAAGAAAAAAAAAAAAAAAGGAAACGGTGTTAAAGAAGATGCTTATTGCTCAATGGTATTGTGGGAATAAGAAAAATTCTGCTTTGCTGCATAAGCTGCAAGCTGCAAGGGTGTGACAGCTATGACACAGAGTACTTGGTACTAGGGGCATTTTATTATTATTATTTAAGTCAGCATCAGAGATGTTCCCCTAGATATTTGAAGAACACTGATGATCAAATCATGATGTTATTTAGCTTGTCTCACGGGATTTCAGGAATGTTACTTTCGAATAATATATGTACCTTTGAGGTTGGTGAAAGCTTGATATAAATGATCAACGTATTACGGAAATTTGTTCCTCAATAAAATTTGTGTTGGTGTTTTCTTCAGCTCTCTTCAGACTTCAACTTACTTCTCTGGCTTTTTCTTCTCACACATTGTTATTGTTTCCCCAAGCTATCACAATAATGTCAGCACTTGATTTCCCAGTAGATTGTTGTTTTTATAAATGCACTAGAAAAACCTGTGTCTGTTTATTCTTTCTCTCATGACATGAATGATACGTTTACATACATAGTAGTTCACACATTCCATCTCAAGCCGGATCCGACAACTAAGCCTGAAGTTATGGACTTTTTCCATGATTCAATTTTCCATGTTGTTCCGCCAACAGGAAAAGCATCAAAAATGAGAAATAAATTTTGTACTATTTGTATCTTTGTGCTTTGTGTTACTCTGAAAAATATGAGATGTTTCGAAATAAACAGGTATTTTTACATACAAAGAAAGTAGAAATGTTTTATTTATATATTTATAACAAAAAGTAAAAATTAAAAAAAAAAAAAAAAAAAAAAAAAAAACGATTTTTTAATGCTCTTGGAAATTCAATTCAATGTTTTTTTTACAAAGCTCTGAAAGTCTGATAACGTTAAACATTAGGGTACCTACTTACCTACACTACTTATTTTGAATACTGCTCATACATACGAGTATTACTCACATGTTATACTTTACTAAACATGTACCTGTTTACAAACCACGACAAAGTTTTATTCATAATCAGAGGTGGAGGTACATGGGTAACTAAAAAAAAAATAATAATTAAAAAAAATAATAATAAAAATAAATAGAAAGTACAAACCTAACAATTGATGGTTTTTTTGTACTACATATTATAAAATAATAAAGAAAGTAGGTATAATTAATTACCTACAATTACCTATTATATTTTATTTTTAAAGAAATTTACCTATGTAGGTACTTACATATTATAAAAAAATAAAACCAGTGGAATGGTGGGTTTATTTTGTACCTAATAAGCTCATTATTATTTCATTCTCCACCACTGTTAAGCCCAACGCGACGTCCTCCCTTAGTGTGGACACACCCTAATCTTATCTTGAAATCCAGTTTCTTCTCGTTATCACAGAAACAGTTTCAGTGTTTTCTGCTCATCTCTTTGCTTTCTCACATTCCATTTTTCGAGAGGATAGATTAGGAAATACGAGTAAGTAAAGTGTTATTAGCTTATTAGTTATAGATAGAGAGTAAAAACCATTCCCAGTAGCTCGAATCAAGCCTCAGAGGTAAAATGTGAAAAAAAAATGTGGACTCGTAATCTGCGGACCGAAGTTTGAGTATCCACAGCGGCATGAAAATTTAAAAGCGGTAAATATATCGGGTAAATAATCTACATAACAATAAAAAAGAAATATGTTTACTTTTTCACCCCCCCCCCCCCTCCTCCCCCACACAGAAGATTTTGTTTGGGGCCCCCTGAGTTGAATTAGAGGCGGATGTCTTTAGTTTAAAGTTACTTCGTTTAAGGACCCTCAGGTGTCCATCCATCAATTAGGAGCTGGGACCTTCATCAAGCTATTGCCACTGGCTAATCCTTGTCTTTGATCAATTTAAAGTTTTCTGCCTAAAATGTAACATGGTATCTATATCAACTATATTACTATAGGATTCAGCATCTAAGTAGCAATACATTTTCTTATCACTCTGTTTACTACTGATGAACAAATTAACTGGGTATATTTAGCAAGGGCACTCTCCACTTGTGAACTTCATGATAACTCTATGTGCCTACAAACTTGATAGAGATGTAGTAGTAACTAGCAAGGGCACTCTCCACTTGTGAACTTCATGATAACTCTATGTGCCTACAAACTTGATAGAGATGTAGTAGTAACCAATTCTTGGTAAATCTATTGTTTTAAAAAAGGCCATCCATCAAATCTTTTGAGCGATTGTAAATAAAACTTGTTCTCTATCCTCTTTTTATTACCTATGTAAGATGTACACATGGGTACCAATTCTTGGTAAATCTATTGTTTTAAAAAAGGCCATCCATCAAATCTTTTGAGCGATTGTAAATAAAACTTGTTCTCTATCCTCTTTATTACCTATGTAAGATGTACACATGGGTACTGCACTCATCCAAGAATTATGTAACGGTAATCAAAGAGTATTGACAGTGACGATCTACTGGGTGACATGGGATAGGTTTCAGTCTGATGGTTAAACGGTTGTAAGACCTTAAAAAAAAAAAAAAAAAAAAAAAAAAAAAATCCTGTAGTATGAAAAATAAATAACTAAACAAAAATAAAATAAAAATAGATTCTACTTGTGAGCAAATCTTTTGAGAAGACCTATCTAGGTCAAAAATAGTAATAGTGAAAATTAATCTGTCTGTTTGACTCTGTTTTCAGGTCTTTCATTTTATGGACTCTCATTCAAAGAACAAAGTTGTGCTTGGACTTTACCTGCACACTTCATGTGTTCCATGTCTTCTTTTGTATTTATTACAACAATGCTCTCCCAACCAGCATCCTATGGTGGATTGTGTATATATTTTCTTGTACTGTAATGTGTATTCTAGGTGAAATCTTGTGCATGAGAACAGAATTGAAAGCTATACCTTTGAACATGACACCCAAAGTTCACTTGTAGTATAAATTCTGTTGGGACTCATTCCTGAAGGAGATGGTGTTGAAGTTTACAATTGTAGCAAATTCCTAAAATGTAACTATGCAAGATTCAGCAGTGAAGTCTGACACCATCTCTTTCAGTAAGTGAATTTTCTGTTCATCAAAATAACCAGATTTTGTAGGTATGGAAAGAAATGCTAATCTCAAATAATTTAGGGAAAGGCTGCCGAAAAAAGGTATTCCATAAATATAATAATATTGATTTCATGTATATTTTGATTCATATTTTTATTTGGTAAATAGGTATATAAAAAATGACAGATGGTAACTCTTATGTATATTCTGTAAATATAAAAATATACCAGGTACCTAATAAAGTAAATCATATTCTATTATCTATTTTAATTTTATTTTTCCATTGAATATGTGCATTTATTTTGCTAATGAACATTTAAATAAATGGGTTCCTTGCATTACACTTCATCCTACACAACTAGGAAATGCCACCACTGGTCACTACTTGATTACAGTAGCTATTCAATTGTCTTCAGGAGGCTGTGTGCAACCTGAACTCCAAACACAGCAACACTGGTCACTACTTGATTACAGTAGCTATTCAATTGTCTTCAGGAGGCTGTGTGCAACCTGAACTCCAAACACAGCGTTGGTCACACATTTTCATGCTTGATAAAAAATGACAATTAAATTCTTTGCTTCCTCTATTACTAAGATTGAAAAGGTATTACTAATACCTTTGTATTACTAATTACTATAGATAAGCCTGAATAAAGAGCAGATTCCCAATATTGTGAGCTATCATTTTCTGCTGTAAAAAATTGTAATATTCTAATAATGAAGTAGGTACAATAATTTTTTTTCTTTCTGGTTTTGTTTTCAGAACACTGCTCAAATGTACTTTTTATTCTTCATTGTGTATTGCTTACTGTTACCTGTACAACTGTATGCTGTTGCTCATCAGAGGCATCCAGTCACCAAATTATTTACAGCTAGTCTAATACTAGAAGTTGTAGGTAAGAGGTCAAACCTAGATTAAGATTTTTAGATTAAGATCAAACCTAGATTGGAAATCGAACCCGCAACCGCTTACAGGACAGACATGCTATATTCCAAGCAACTAAGCTGTCTAGTAGTCAGGCTAGTTAGCTTGGTCAGTAACGCGTATGCCTTGTAAGTGCTGGGCTGCGGGTTCGATTCCCGCCCGGGGTGGATTTTATCCTGATGGGATAAAATTCGTTCTCGGAACAGCTGGCTTTCTCCTATCCAGTCTTCCTTCTCTCTTTGATTTCGGGACAGTAAGACCTTAGCAATTACAGTTGTTCCCTCTGTCAAACCTGTTAAAAAAAAGCTGTCTAGTAGATGATTACTTAATTTGATTTAAAAAATTGTACTTTTCTTCTGCAGGTATAGCTTTCAATCTGCTTGATGTACTTAAATATGCCTATGATGGAGTGGGCTACAGTAACCTGTCCTGCTTAGGCGAGAGATGATTACTTAATTTGATTTAAAAAATTGTACTTTTCTTCTGCAGGTATAGCTTTCAATCTGCTTGATGTACTTAAATATGCCTATTATGGAGTGGGCTACAGTAACCTGTCCTGCTTAGGCGACATCCTTGATATTCTATCACGTACAACATTCATGCTCCTCCTCATTTTATTGGCCAAAGGCTGGGCTGTGACACGTATTGAGTTGTCATGGAAACCATTCAGTATACTTCTCATATGGTTTATCTATGGGATCGTACACATTCTTCTCTATGTTTGGAATAAGGTGAATAGCATTTTGTTACCGCCAAATTAATTTTAGGTTCGATCCTCTGGCCTTGGAAAAATTGATGTTGAAAATTTTGCTTTGTGGGCACCAAATTCATAAGGTACATAACATAATATACCTACATACGAGTATGTGTGTTTAATTACTGGAATCAATAGGTAAAATATTTAAGTCAGTCTTTTTACTTTCCTTATCCTATAGGAAGGAAAGTAATGTAATCGGGTCAAATTTTCGATGGTCAATTTTTAGTCTCAAAACACGTTTTAAGGTCCCTAGAGCCTAAATCCAAAGTTTCAGCTATTGGTCCGTGTGTGTCTGTCTGTAAACAAAATATCTCAAAAACGGTAAGAGCTAGAGACTTGAAATTTGGTATGTAGCTGTCAAATGTGAAAAGGATGCGACACGAAACTATACATCATTTACTTAAAAGATTGTAAAAAAGGTGAAGCAAAGCTTGCGCGTGCTTTTTTATTTACAAGAGTTTCAAGTGTCCTGAGATGGCATCCAGTTGGTTGTTGGTAGCAGGACCCAGCCCCAGCACTGTGGCAGTACCAGACGCGACCTGAGTGTGACCTGCATCGTGAATTATCACATTGGTCACTCCCATCTTCTTTGCTTTCATTGCTAGTTCCTGCAAGGCTTCCTCTCCTGGCTTGTCACATTTCACCTAATGGCAAGAAACAAATGATGAGAAGGAGTGAAGATAAGGTGTATTTGGTGGTGGTGGTGGTGGTGGTGTTGCTGTTGGTGTTTTTTTTTTTTTCTAATGTATTGTAGCTATTGTTTGTACCAAATATGCACATAAGACCTTGTTTAGACTGCGGAAGTAAAGGGACTTTTCAGTCTCATTCTGGCAGTATAAGCAGGGTACATTCTAATTCTATTTTCCTTTCGGAAACGAATCTTCGATGGTCGGGAACGCCACCCCGTGATTGAACTCATTCCCATAATTTCCTGTTCTGGATAAAATCAGGAAATCCATATTTTTTCACCATTTTGCTAGTTTGTACTGTATATGCCGAAAAAAAAAAGTTGGCAACCCTAGAAGGAAGACAGGATAGGAGAAAGCCAGCTGTTCCGAGAACAAACATTATCCCATCAGGATAAAATCTGCCCTGGGTGGGAATCAAACCCACAGCCTAGTGCTTACAAGACAGACGCACTACCAACTAAGCTAACTAGGCTGGCTGAAGATTGATTGTTGATTGGTTAATGAAAACAACAACACCAATTAAAGACCACCATCAACAGTTGGGTGGTGCATTCAATGCAGACACAGGCTGTTTCCACTTTCAATTTGGAGGGAGGCTGTACATAAGCAACTAAGCTAACTAGGCTGGCTGAAGATTGATTGTTGATTGGTTAATGAAAACAACAACACCAAAGACCACCATCAACAGTTGGGTGCTGCATTCAATGCAGACACAGGCTGTTTCCACTTTCAATTTGGAGGGAGGCTGTACATAAGTACTTTCTTTGTGAAAAAGAACAGTAAACCCCCCCTGTAAGCCGCTTTAACTCTAGTTACTTACGAGTAGTAGGTCGTTCACGCCGACTCCTCAGGTGGACTAGATCACTAGATTATGTTGAACAACTTGATAGCTTTGAGATAGCTGATGAGGGAGTCAACACTCTCCGGACTGTCGGTCATTCTGACACTTTTCATCTATCTTCTATTTGCAGGTATAACATACTCCGCGGACTGCCTCGCCTACTGCATGATGACTCATCTGCTCTGGCCAACGCGCAGTGAACAGTACTTCCTCCTGGCCACAGACACAATGCATATGGGGGATGAACTGGATGAATTCAATGAAGCCCCGCACATTATCAACACGTACAAATCCCCCGTGTATCAGCCCACTGTGTTGGGCCCGGACGATTACAAGTATGAGTATACGAAGCTGAGTAATGGAAACGTGATCAACTCCTGACATTTGACTGGTGAGTGCGAGATACATTTCTTCTTCTTCTTCTTCTTCGCCTTTTCCCGTGTACAGATGGGGTCGGCGTTTTTCGTCGGCCTCTCAATCAGCCCTAACTAGGGCGATTGCTTTGGGCAGACATTTGGTTTTGGCTACAAATTTTAAGAGTGGATGCCCTTTGCACTCAACCTTTGCTATTTCTTTAGCAAGGGATTCAGGCTGGTATCCTCCCTGTTTAAAGTCCCCTAGCCAGACTAAGCTGGTTTACTCCCTGTTTAACGTCCCCCAGCCAGACCTAATCGTGAATTACTAATATTATTTCGTTTCAGAATGTCAACCCAAAGAGTTACCAGGTTCAAACGACCACAACCCTCGTGTGTAGTGTTTACTCTTCTCGGTGGGAGAGTATCAAATCACAAGACTGGATAGATAGCACAATGTTTCCTCTCTACTATAGGTAAGGTTGGTATTGTGCATGTAAAGGGTGTCCCAATAAGAACGCAAGATTTGAAAGGGTCATAACTTTTTTATGCATTGTTTTATCTTGCCCAATCTTTGACAGATTGATTGTAAACATATCAAAATTAGTCATCATGGAGTCTATAACTGTTCAACAAAGCGATAGCATAATAAAATCGACACATTATCACTTTTGCGCGAGCATTTTCCTAGTCGAAATCGTGTCATTTTCCGTTTTTCTGACGAGAAATGGCCTCCATGATCATGTAATTTTACCCCCCTAGACTATTTTTGTGAGGGTATCTAAAGTCACAGGTTTACACCAACAAACCCACAAGCTTTGACGCATTGAAAGGTGAAATTGAAAGTTGCATCAACGAGATACAGCCTGATTTCCTCGAATTTGTCATCGAAAATTTTGTCAAAAGGAAATGACTGTACCATCAAAGTCGAGGAAGTTATTTGTCTGGTTATTGTTCTATACAAAATTTCAGAATGTTTACTTCTCAAATCATCTAAGAAGTCCATTTTATTCCACGGAGAACCATGCTTTATTTAACAATCAAATCTTGCATTCTTATTGGGACACCCTTTATGAAACTCAAGATCATGCAAACGGTTTATTCTTTTCCCCCAAAGTTCGACTTTAGGAGTGTTGAATTTTTATTCCCT
>NW_007377525.1:197813-223538 GCF_000475195.1 Diaphorina citri | reverse complement strand
CTACTTTGTAAGAAGATACATAAATTACGGGGAGGAACTTTACTTTCCAATATATGGACAAGTGATTGATTACGAACCACCCGACTTTATATTCTAGGTCTTATACTATGCCACTAGTGTGAGCAAAAGAAAACTTTCGAAAAGTTACATTATTCTAGTGGTCAACTCCCTTCTTTGATGAAAGATACTTACACTGACACAATTTTGTTCAATTCCTGGAGTTTGTCCTTTATTGGTGCTCATAGTTGTAAGTGTGGTTTGCAAGGTTTTTATTAAAAACTTGGTTCCTTCCTGAAAACCCTTTGCAATCCTAATATATTCATCGTATCGTTACTACTGGTTAAGTTTAGATAAGCTAGTATGTGACATGTTTCAGCACTTTTTTTGGATACTTATGATAGTGTGTAATGTGCCGTTTAATTCATCCTCCGGTGGATAGATTTAAATACTACCCGTCGCGCAACATCCAGAAATTTCTCTGCCTTTTATTATACTTACTCGGTACCTTAGGGTAATTTCCTTACCTTATTTATGACCATACCTAGCTGTACTATCGGAAGAACATTGGTTGGAGTCACACGTCAACAATTGCGCGAATCTGAAACCCTAGACCTCCAACACCAAGCCCAGGTTCGGTTCAGTACTTTTGAACTAGATCCTACATTATAGCCCCCTAGGTATAACACTATTCGTAACTCTTAATACGAATACCGATTGCTGTTGAATTTTTCAAGGACTATCGCGAAGCAATCCTTTTTTTTTTTTTTTTTACTGACGTCTTAAGTATACTTTTTTTAGATTGTAGTTCTTTTTATTTTATTTTTATTACTAGGTCTATCTATATATTTTTAATTCTTTTTATTTTTCAAGTTCGAGGACGTTTGTTTTTTATTTCTTTCTTCTTAATTCGTAGGGGGTCAAATTCACAGGGCCTCTCGCACATTGAAATGAAATACACCTGGACTCATTTCTTACCATGATGGATTATTTTATAAATTATTATCGGTTTTCCTTCTAGATTTATCTATCTTTCATTATTTTACGTTTTACTGTGGGGGATTAAGGATATTTTACTTTTATAATTTTTTTATGAAATTAAGTCTTTCTATTTTGATTATTTGTATTATAGGTATTAAGATTAAGCTAATTAACCAAATTTTTATGAATTATAATTAATCAAATATGAAGGAAATCTTCTTTCACCTTTTCTGTATTTTTCAAGGAAATAAGATTTATCTTGCTAAAACTCGCTATTTTAAAGTCACCCATAAAAAAAAGCTAATTAACCAAATTTTTATGAATTATAATTAATCAAATATGAAGGAAATCTTCTTTCACCTTTTCTGTATTTTTCAAGGAAATAAATTACAAAGATTTATCTTGCTAAAACTCGCTATTTTAAAGTCACCCATAAAAAAAATTTAATAAAAAACGAAACAAAACAAAACAAATCCTGAAAAGTTCTGTCTGTGATAAAAATGATAAGCATCAACCTTTATATCTTGTGATAAGTCAGATAAGATAAGGAAGTGGTTATTGTTTCTTTCTCTTAAAGCTATACCACCTGTTCGTTTTTTTCATGGATTATAAAAAACGAAACAAAACAAAACAAATCCTGAAAAGTTCTGTCTGTGATAAAAATGATAAGCATCAACCTTTATATCTTGTGATAAGATAAGGAAGTGGTTATTGTTTCTTTCTCTTAAAGCTATACCACCTGTTCGTTTTTTTCATGGATAGACCCATAGAGTCCACTCTGACCACTAATTTCACACAGTTTGGCCAGTGAAATTACATTCCATTATGGCAACAAAGGCAGACATCTGTACCATCTTTGTTGAGAACTGTATTGTGTCATCCTTCTGGATTTGAATCTCAACATTTGATACTTAAATCTAGCTGCATCATGACAAAGTACTCTGGTCACTTCAGAAATACACAGTGGGATCCATTCCTGCTGGTATCTCAGATTGTTGCCATGCAATCTGTGTACTATGTATCATTTGGATTATGGTTGTCCATTATAGGGCTCTTCACAGGGTACACAAGATCTCTTGATCTCATGTTCAAATATCAGGTGAGTAGTAACTTTAGTGTAGTTATCTATGTATATCTTGGTTGATTGGGCTAGACAACACGAGACCATCAATGTTCAAAGTGTGTCAAATTACTAGATTTACCCCTATACAAACATCTCAAGTAAAACTATGAAAACACCTTTATTTTTGAAGAGGTTTGACAGAGGGAACTGTAACTGCTATGGTCTTATCGTCCCGAAATCAAAGAGAGAAGGAAGTAGGGTTGCCAACCGTACGTTATTTCCCGGAACAATCCGTATTTTCGTCAAAAATCAAATGTTCCACTGGAACACACCTTTGTTCTGATTTTTTCCAAATCTATGGAAAATACCTACGGGAACTGACTAATAAACAGAAAAAAATACAAAAAAAAAAGTTTAAAAAGATAGGTAGGTATGTACAAAAAACACAAAAACCCGCAAGTCAAGTAGGTAGTGTAGATCCGATCAGAATTACTGATAATGTTTAACTTTGATTTTACCTGTAAGGATTTTTATAGGTATGTGAAAGATTAGAAAGAAATTTTTCATGAAGTTGAGTCGACTTCAAAATATTGCCTTTGTTTTGTTCTGGATAGTAGATCCGATCAGAATTACTGATAATGTTTAACTTTGATTTTACCTGTAAGGATTTTTATAGGTATGTGAAAGATTAGAAAGAAATTCTTCATGAAGTTGAGTCGACTTCAAAATATTGCCTTTGTTTTGTTCTGGATAAAATCAGGAAATCCATATTTTTTCACCATTTTGCTAGTTTGTACTGTATATGCCGAAAAAAAAAAGTTGGCAACCCTAGAAGGAAGACAGGATAGGAGAAAGCCA
The DNA here is from genome assembly GCF_000475195.1 of Diaphorina citri. NCBI lineage: Eukaryota > Metazoa > Arthropoda > Insecta > Hemiptera > Psyllidae > Diaphorina > Diaphorina citri. The sequence continues at coordinate 220,639 of NW_007377525.1, read as the reverse complement.
GCTGTTCCGAGAACAAACATTATCCCATCAGGATAAAATCTGCCCTGGGTGGGAATCAAACCCACAGCCTAGTGCTTACAAGACAGACGCACTACCAACTAAGCTAACTAGGCTGGCTGAAGATTGATTGTTGATTGGTTAATGAAAACAACAACACCAATTAAAGACCACCATCAACAGTTGGGTGGTGCATTCAATGCAGACACAGGCTGTTTCCACTTTCAATTTGGAGGGAGGCTGTACATACTTTCTTTGTGAAAAAGAACAGTAAATTTCATTTTTCAACAAAAGTACACTCACCTGTAGTAGATGTCAGGGTTGTGGGCTCAAAAGGATTTTCACTGGAATAAGACATTATCAATCTGAGGCTGCTGACAGCGTTTTTTTATGCTATTTAAGAGTTCACAAAATTTGTAAAAACATGTAATGTAAAGCATTCCTTCTTTCCTTCTTGTTCTTTTTGCGTCGTTGAAATTAAAAAAAGAAAAGTACTAAAAGTAGCAGTAGCAAATGTAAAAAAAAAAAGATAACCTGGAAACCTGGACTGATAAACGAAAGTCGATAGCTATCGAATCGATGATTTTGATTATCGATTAAATAAAAGCCCTTTCGCACGGTGCTCTTTTTGGTCCAGCTGGTCCCTTAATTTCAGCGCCTCAGCCGATACCTTTACCTCCAAGGCTACATGAATTTTACACTTGAGAATGCTCGGAGACTGTTCGGGCACAGCTACAAGGGCTGGATAACGCAACGACCACAATGATTTCAACGAAAGTGGAAATTTCATTGTAAACGACCAATCGATATTTCGATAATCAATATAGGTAGTGATATCGAATAATCGATCTTGCTTAACTCGAAGATTTGATTGGCTGTTGATAAGGATGTGTGCGCAGGCGCAGTTCCTAGTTCCAATATCCACAACAGGGGAGGCAGGGGAGCATTCCAGCTGTCAGCTGTTGAAAGACTTGAAAGTGTTTTTGGAAATTTTAGGGCTTGGCTGTTGATAAGGATGTGTGCGCAGGCGCAGTTCCTAGTTCCAATATCCACAACAGGGGAGGCAGGGGAGCATTCCAGCTGTCAGCGTGTCAGCTGTTGAAAGACTTGAAAGTGTTTTTGGAAATTTTAGGGCCAGGTAGAGCTGGTAGAGCGACTAGGGTTTTCATTTTACCTTTATACCTTTCAACTTTCAATCCATATCCAAATGTTGTGCGCAGCTTTCGAAGTCTCAAGTTTGCACTTTTTCCGAGGAAGCACTGGAAGCAGATAAACAAAAATCAAAAATCCTCCTTTTTAAATTTTAAATATGTGAATTTCATAGTTGTCTCTTTAGTTTTAGTTGTTGGACATCATGATCTATGTCAAAAGTGGTTTTGTGCTTCTTATTTATTTTATATCCCATATAAATTCAAGTCATATTAAAGGCTCATGGAATACAAAACAAGAATTCTTCAAATTTCTCATCAAATTTGGTTTTGATAAAACAGATACTCGAAATCCAGAATACAGCCTGGGTTACATCTATGGTAACATCACATCACAGATAGTCCATCCACAGCAGAATGCAACCTTTGTCCTCCTGGACAGATCATACTTCTTGGAATTTTATAGCAATAGGTCCAAGAGTGATAAGCAAGCAGCATGCAGTTCAATGTTCAAGGAAATTAACCAGTCCATTTACGATCCTTGGTGCAATAATAACAAAAAGAATAATGACTTTCTTCGGAGGATACCTTGCCCTAAAGGCATGATTTGTGCGGAAGAAACAAGTCAACCTTTGAGTGTTGTCAAAGGATCTCAGTTTACTTTTAGAGTTGAAGATAATGCTCAGCCAAGGTATGTGTGTAAGGGTATTCTGAATCTGTACCCATGCCAATAAGCTAAAAGCTAATTTGCAAGGTTATTTATATCTAGGTATTGGACTGGCACCTATATGTGGAAATTTCAGTTCCTCTACCACTACCTTATTATTTTAACTATCAAGAAGTTTAGTATCTGTGGTTCAGCCATTGGTACATAATCATGATTTTTTTTTTTTTCTATTTTCTTTTACAGATTTTGGTATGTTAGCTTGGTTGCTTGCTATCTGAATACATCTTCATGCAAATGGCAGCATTTAAATCAAGAAATGAACATTGACTATGATATATGGCTAGTCAATGGCAATCCTAATCACAGCACTCATAATCCCCTGGTATATCAGTTCTCCTTTGACAAACAAGTAAGTCACATTTCAAAGAAGGGAATATATTTGTTTCTATTAGGTGATAGAAAGTAGAATTCTCCCTTTTATGAGCTGATAAATTTATAGCATTATTTTGTTGTCAGTAAGAGTGAACTGTTACCCTTACTTTATTATAAATTACACTGTGAAAACCGTGTTACTCAAATGCAAGGTCATCTCTTCATTTAACCATCTATCTATGCAATGCACCTAGTTATATGTTTGTTACTCATGGATAATAACAGATTGGTAGCTACTTTTACCTCTTGATTGAAAAGAATAATGAAACAATGCATTCCTTAGTTCAGTTCAGTGATTTGTATGGAATGTTTTACTGTTGGTCACAAAAATTGAATTTTTGACCTTTTAAAGTTACTTTTTCGGAGTTTCGACCTCAGATTTGGATTTTTCACTACTTTTTACGTAGGAATTGATACATCTATACAATATATAAAAGAGAAATATGGACGGGTCATGTATGTATTTATGTCTATGATAGTGTGTAAACGAAAGTGTAAACGTGTAAAGTCAAAAAAGTAAATGGGATTATTTATAATTATAATTTTATAAATCTTTCGTTTTAGTGATATTGGTGATTGCATTCCAATACCACCAAAACAAAATGGCAAGTCAGGTGTCTCTAGAAGGCTATCAGGAATTTTTAATTGTGTTAAGCATAAGCATATTTCAATGCTTATCACAAATATGGATCCCCGATTATTACACCTAGATCAATTTTATGACTTGGCTTGGACTCGAACCACCAACCTCCAGATCCAAAGTCCAACGCGTTAACAACAATCACAAATATGGATCCCCGATTATTACACCTAGATCAATTTTATGACTTGGCTTGGACTCGAACCACCAACCTCCAGATCCAAAGTCTAACGCGTTAACAACTGCACCACTGAGGTTGGTTACAAGAAGGCTATCATGTTCGATCATACCAGTATTTATTCCATTCTTTAATGGATTCAATGGCTCATTCATATTATTTTGTTTAAAGAATTAAAAGCTGCTCATATAAATTTAGATAGGTTGCTACCTACTTATTTTGCCGTGTAATGTGTATAGTATTCATAGGTTTTTTTCAGACTTTGTACAGTGTATGGATAGAATAGATTTTGAATGTGGTACAGGTTGCTATGCTACTTATATAAATCTAACGTTCCCAAAAGTCTTCTTGGTTACAATAAATTATTTTTGGAACGTTTGTGTGAATGTTGATACTCGTGGTTATTTCCTGTTTGAGGTCTTAACTTGTTTTACACAGTCACATTCATAGAAGTAGGATTACGTTTTACTGTGGGGGATTAAGGATATTTTACTTTTATAATTTTTTTATGAAATTAAGTCTTTCTATTTTGATTATTTGTATTATACCTAGGTATTAAGATTCAATATTCCATGTTTAAAATTGTCATAAGGATTTGTCAATACTTCGAGGGAAATCAAAATTGTTTTACACACAATCTGTCTAAGAAAGTTACCTTGATTAAACGAGTCGTGCCAAACATAAAATCAATTAAATATTGTGAATAGGTATTTGTTAAATTGTGTCCATATTGGACGGGTGGGCACAGCTTTAGACCTCAAAATAACTAAGTATGTATGTACTTCTTTTAGACTTTTTCTAATGAATAGTTCAGCTGCTTTTGGTTAGAAAGTACTTTTTTGTTTAGCAGATTTTTTTTCCATTTTTTTTTTTTTTACTAACTTCTGTAGTATTTTGCTGAAAGTAGTTTTAGGTTCCAAAATCATATAGGTAACTAGAAGAATTAAAATTAGATGGTGAAAATTAAAAACGCACAATTATGAACACCTTTAATATACCTAGCCTTCAAATTCCAGAAGTACATAATTATGTTAAAATGAAATGTTTTGCCAGCTATGTATCTACGTCATACTCCAATCGTTTTTCTCTGTTCTGTATAGTTTTTTTTTACTACATTTTCAATGTACTAATATTGGTCAGATTTTTTTTCCTTATGCAAATAAAAAAATTTTTTTCCTTTTTTTTTTTTTTTTTTTTTTTTATTAACTTCTCTAGTATTTTGCTGAAAGTAGTTTTGGGTTCCAAAATCATATAGGTAACTAGAAGAATTAAAATTAGATGGTGAAAATTAAAAACGCACAATTATGTACACCTTTAATATACCTAGCCTTCAAATTCCAGAAAGTACATATGTTAGAATGAAATGTTTTGCCAGCTATGTATCTACGTGTCTACGACATACTCCAATCGTTTTTCTCTGTTCTGTATAGTTTTTTTTACTACATTTTCAATGTACTAATATTGGTCAGATTTTTTTTTCCTTATGCAAATAAAAAGCCTCTTTTGCTAAGTATTTTTTCAACTCTGGAAACTTGTTTTATTTATTTCAGTCCAACTTCCAACATTATAATTACAGATTACAGAATATGAGTGGGTCTACCTACTCTCTGATGTTTTTATCCACTATCATGAAGCCCGCCACTAAGCTATGAGAGAAGTCGTCGAGTTAAAAAGAAATTACAAATACATCATTCTCGAGAACGGTAAGAGCTAGAGACTTGAAATTTGGTATGTAGCTGTCAAATGTGAAAAGGATGCGACACGAAACTTTTGGTTAAGACGGGTGCAACGCTTGGCGGCATTTTACCGCTTTTTTGGCGGTTTTCGGTGTATTTTAACAATATCTTGGGAACGGTATGAGCTAGAGACTTGAAATTTGGTATGTAGTTTACAAATGTGACAAGGATGCAACACAAAACGTTTGGTTGAGATTGGTGCTGCGGTTGGCGCTATTTTGACCGCTTTTGGACAGATTTCGACCGTTTTTTGGCGGTTTTCAGCTATACCGACTAAACGGTTAGAGATATTGTAAAAGTTAGGGTAAAAGAACACTCAAATAAGCATCATCCAATAGGATAAAGAAAGTCGTGTGATGTCCACACCAGATCTAATATGAAGTAAGTAAGGGATGAAGAGCTTAAATTTTCGTGTAGGAAGTCTTAGGCAACGAGAAAATAACAGTATGTAGGTATTTTATAGGAGCCCCAACCCAGTCAGTTCTATAACTCCTTTGTGAGTCAAGTTGGCATCAAGTTGTAACTTCTCTGAAATTTCAGACTGAAGTGGACATCATAGAAGATATCGATGAGTATCAGACTTGGCCTGGCTGGCTGATTCTCATCCTGCGTACATTCATCAGTGGTTGGTTCCTCACGGAGTTACGTACCACGATGCTGTACGAGCACAACGCTCAGAAGCTCAACTTCTTCCTTCACTTCGGTGCCTCGGCCCTGGTTTGGTTTATTTACCTCCCCATCATCGCTCTGGTAGCACTGCAACTGTCGGCGCTCTGGAGATTCAAACTCCTGCTAGGTAATCATAGGTCCAACCTGTTAACTTTTCTTGAGATTGGTTGGTTCATTTTCCTGTACTACGCACTAAAAGTGTAGCGAAGAGAATGATATTTTCTTTTTATGTATAAAGGATTAATAAAGTCATAATTTCCTTAAAAGAGGAGAAATGAGCCTTAGAAGAGGGAAGATCATAGCAGTGTCCGAGAGGAAAATATACACACAGTTTGGCTGGTTGAAATGCCAGTAATAAAGAAGAGGTGGTCTGAAGTCTGATTAAATCTTAGATCTCAGAATTTGAAAAGGGTTTTCTACAAAATCGGTACAATATTTACAGAATACAATTCAGACTTGTACAACACTAACAGGACTACATTCAGTGTTCTGACTTCTATCTTTACTTACCACTATTTTGGGTTGACCCTGTCGCATCCAATTGTTCAGAAAAGGGCTGTCTTTTTTGTAGGCTTTCTCAACACATCCAACAGCTGCATGGGCACACTGAGCTGCTATCTTACCTTTGCCCATACCTAGGTCATTTCGTACAACCATCACCTATATGGAACACATGACACATGACCATGGGCACACTGAGCTGCTATCTTACCTTTGCCCATACCTAGGTCATTTCGTACAACCATCACCTATATGGAACACATGACACAATATAAAATGAATTTTAAAAATTGCCGCCGGGACAGCTATCTCACGTCGTCCGAGCTCATCTCAGCTTTGTTCATAACCACGGCCTCAGTTCCATGTTCCATCTCGAGATTCTAGAGCTCGAGTGCTCGACTTCTCGTTCTTTTCATTTCAGTATTTCAGATTCAGGTTATCAGATTTTACTATTTTAGAATTTAGCAATTTAGTTTAACATGACACATGACCAGGGACAAACACTTGGCCCTGAATTACAAAAGAAGACAATGTGTACCGTTTTTAATTTCGTGTTTGGAGCAGTACTATGACCACAAGACTTCTAATTTTTTTTAAGCATGAATGCTTGTCACACACATCAGTTGCCCTTTAATACACTATTTTAAATTTTATAACTTGTCTTGGACTCAAATTACCCATCCTTTAGTGTCCACTTTCTCCTTTTGTAACTCAGGCCATATACTATGTACATTTATACTTAATTAAATATTTACATTAATCCCAGCATGCCTTGTGTAAGACTTACTACAATTTTAGGTTGCCCATGCATTTCCCATAAAGCCAGATGTCGACTTTTGGTTCTCTGAGCTGACCTATAGCAACCCACAGCAGCATGGGAACATTGGGCAGCAATTTTTCCTGGCCTCATTCCAAGATCTTTTCTAACAACCAAAACCTACAAATGGAAATTTATTGTGATCAAGTTTTCAACTTTTTATTTTATCTTACTCTTCATAAATGGGTACCAAGTCTATATGAAAATGCAAAGGTCCAAATTTTCCTACTTCTTATTATTCTTGACTATTTTCCTCTTAACTTTGAATAACACATTTATTTTGCAAGAAGGAGATATGTACCTTGTAATCTACTTATTTGTTAGTTGATACAATCACAGTTTACTCACCATTTTCACATAGTCACGACCTGACACAGCATGATTTGCAGAATTGCCACCAGAGTTGAATCTGGACCGAGCATATGCAACTTTATTTTGACATGCCAGAGTTACAAGCACACCTGCTGCAAAGCCCAGGATCAGATGGCTGGGTTCAATGTTTGATAGGAAAGACATCTCAATTTTAGTTTTAAACTAACACAATATAAAGAACTACAGCTTCTTTCCTTGTGACTTGTGTTTTTCCATGCAATTTTTGAACTGCTCAACTACATGTTTACATTTTCTCCAGTCTTTGGTTTCGGCAATACATTCCTTTAACAAAAATACAGTTGAATATGTCAAATTGGGACCTCTCTGAATGGGGGGGGGACATGGCCCCTTCTCATTGGTAAATTGTAATTAGGAAACCTTGATAAGTGGGGGGAAAATTGCCTGTTCCTTGGGTTACCAATAACCAATAAGGCAGGTTTCATTGTACATTTCAACATGAGAATATTGTACAAGTTGGTAATTTCCTTGTTTTTCTATTCCTGTTCAGGTAATGTTGACAATCAGTGTCCATAGGTAATAAAGAGGATAGAGAACAAGTTTTATTTACAATCGCTCAAAAGATTTGATGGATGGCCTTTTTTAAAACAATAGATTTACCAAGAATTGGGGTCTTTTGACAAATTTATTTTTGCAGAAATAATACAAGGGTTTATGATGGTGACTCATTAATTGGACTCAGAAACATGCAGACCAAAAAATTCAGTCCTTCTTAATTCTTAGACTCCCAAAGGATTATTGTGCCTTGATCTTATTAACTCATGTACCAAATTTCCTCAACATTAGACCAGGCAATCCCAAGTTATAGCAGAATAATCATTCAGACAAACAAATAAACCAAATGCTAATCTGTCAAGTTAAAACATAAACCTCACTATGATTTGGTCAATAAATGAACAGTATATAACATGGCCCCTTCTCATTGGTAAATTGTAATTAGGAAACCTTGATAAGTGGGGGGAAAATTGCCTGTTCCTTGGGTTACCAATAACCAAAAGGTTTCATTGTACATTTCAACATGAGAATATTGTACAAGTTGGTATTTTCCTTGTTTTTCTATTCCTGTTCAGGTAATGTTGACAATCAGTGTGAATTAATCTCTTCCATTTTCAGTATTTTAAACCTGTGAGTAAGGCAGCACACACATACCTATATAGATACACCCTGAATAAGTTCTGTTTCCATCCTGACAAATATGTTCTTTGTTCAATAATACTTAGTTATCAATGGGGAAAAAAATAATTTATTACAAATAAATCAAATTTTATCTTATTTACTTATCATTGGATCAAATGTACAAGTGTACACTGATACAGTCCATCTCTGACTTGAGTTGGAGATATACTTGATATGAAACAACCTAGTTGGAGTATGTTAGGGTAAGTGTGCCAACATATACACATTCCCACAGAGGCTAAGGCTGAGATAACTTAAGTGCATCACTGTAGACATGCACTACAAACCTAACATGAGAATCATAAATTCCAGAAGCAACTCTTGTTTAGCATCAAGTACAAAATTATTTAGCAATTTCTGCACTAGGTGTATCTTTGTTATAAAGTTTTGGTAATAGATCAGTTGCGCTTACTTGGGTGATGTTTCAGAGTCATAGAGCAGGAAAAATGAGGACCAACAGAATTTTTCTTTTTCTTCTATGGCTTCTAGATACCGAGATAAATCGATTTAAAAAATACCGGTAAATTTTGAAGTTTGATGTCATGGCATACGCTCCCGTAGGCGATGACATCATAATTCATGACTCCCGCTTCATTTGTTAGTGCGCAAGCGTTTCTGCACAGTTTGACGTGAAATCTGACGTCACAACTCTTTGAACTTTTTCATTAGAACAGCAATAAAAATTGAATTTTTGACCTTTTAAAGTTACTTTTTCGGAGTTTTGACCTCAGATTTGGATTTTTCACTACTTTTTACGTAGGAATTGATACATCTATACAATATAGTTAATTTGTTTTTTTTTTTTTTTTTTTTTTTTTTTTTTTTTTTTTTTTTAATTCTGGACCCTGATACATACATACCCACATATGTACATATTTATTATTCCCTTTTTTTCCTTATCCAAATCGATTTTATGAGATAGTAATATTCACTCTCATTGTCTTTATTATTTCTTCTTGCCTACTTTCTTAGATTAATGTTCCTATCAACAGTCCAAGTCCATCTGTATTTAGAAAGCATGCTTTACACTTTTACAGAGTTATACTTACTGTCTGTTTGCTTTACTTTTATCCTTGTCAATACCTATCAGAAAAGGAAATGAGGTTTGCTTTACTTTTATCCTTGTCAATACCTATCAGAAAAGGAAATGAGGGAATATACTTTTCTATTATCTGCATCTATGTTCATTGTTCTTCAAATTAGGTAGTATTTGCTACAAAAGTGAACTACCTACCTACATAACTAATTTATACAAATTAGTTGAAATCAAGTGAGGTTGTGGTCGTTTTGTTTCTTTGTATGTTTTCTGTATTCTTGCAGCCTTTCATATGTGAGGACGAGTAAAACGTTTTTTCATTATTGTTAGTGATCCATGTAGAACTGTAGATTGCAGAACAATAGGTATGTTGTACTCCCATGACACACATGAAGTACCTACCTGATAAACTATAAATTATTGAGGCTTCACAGACATTACACACCTAATACACAGTTTCATTATTGTTAGTGATCCATGTAGAACTGTAGATTGCAGAACAATAGGTATGTTGTACTCCCATGACACACATGAAGTACCTACCCGATAAACTATAAATTATTGAGGCTTCACAGACATTACACACCTAATACACAATAGATAATACCCGGTTGTCCAAAGCACTTTTGTCACGTTGACATTTTCTTACAACATATACACATTCCCACAGAGGCTAAGGCTGAGATAACTTAAGTGCATCACTGTAGACATGCACTACAAACCTAACATGAGAATCCTAAATTCCAGAAGCAACTCTTGTTTAGCATCAAATACAAAATTATTTAGCAATTTCTGCACTAGGTGTATCTTTGTTAAAGTTTTGGTAATAGATCAGTTGCGCTTACTTGGGTGATGTTTCAGAGTCATAGAGTAGGAAAAATGAGGACCAACAGAATTTTTCTTTTTCTTCTACGGCTTCTAGATACCGAGATAAATCGATTTAAAAAATACCGGTAAATTGTGAAGTTTGATGTCATGGCATACGCTCCCGTAGGCGATGACATCATAATTCATGACTCCCGCTTCATTTGTTAGTGCACAAGCAACATGGGTACTTTTTTTTAATACATGTGAATTGCATTCATATTATGTACATTTGACTCAGCTTGGTCATAAGAATCTGAGTGAGGTCTTTAGTTCACAGAACTACTAGTGATTAGTCAATACCAAGGTTCCTCCTTGGCCTTACAGCATGTATACTTTTTCAGCCCCCCCCTCCTCCCCCACACAGAAGATTTTGTTTGGGGCCCCCTGAGTCGAATTAGAGGCGGATGTCTTTAGTTTAAAGTTACTTTGTTTAAGGACCCTCAGGTGTCCATCCATCAATTAGGAGCTGGGACCTTCATCAAGCTATTGCCACTGGCCACTGGCTAATCCTTGTCTTTGATCAATTTAAAGTTTTCTGCCAAAAATGTAACATGGTATCTATATCAACTATAGGATTCAGCATCTAGCAATAAATTGTAATTTTTCTTTGATCAATTTAAAGTTTTCTGCCTAAAATGTAACATGGTATCTATATCAACTATATTACTATAGGATTCAGCATCTAAGTAGCAATTGTAATTTTTTAAATGGTTGAGAACACTTTAATTTCAACCCAAGAATTTTGTTTTCCACTAAAACTATACAAAGAAACACTTCACTCTCTCCAATACAAAAGATGGTTCAGACAGACACCAAGGTAGGTATAAAATAAATAAACTCACCTTCAATTTTACTTTTCAAATGGTTGAGAACACTTTAATTTCAACCCAAGAATTTTGTTTTCCACTAAAACTATACAAAGAAACACTTCACTCTCTCCAAGACAAAAGATGGTTCAGACAGACACCAAGGTAGGTATAAAATAAATAAACTCACCTTCAATTTTACAAAAAACTGATTTCTGTCATACACAATTTTTCAATGGAAAATGTGAATTAATTATATTAATTATTGAGTCCTTAATAAGAATGATTTAATTTTAAACACACAGAAAGTAATTGATCTTAACATACACGTACGTTCCGCTCAGGAAAAAGAAATTTAAACTAAATTGCTAAATTCTAAAATAGTAAAATCTGATAATCTGAATCTGAAATACTGAAATGAAAAGAACGAGAAGTCGAGCACTCGAGCTCTAGAATCTCGAGATGGAACATGGAACTGAACGAAGAAAAAATAAACCCCCTTCTTTTCAACACAGAACTATAGTGGGTGACTGTGATTTGTTGGGGAGGGAAATGACACATGGCTAACTTCACTTAGTAACAAGGAGGTAACGGAAGGAAGGACAAGTGATTAGTAGTAACTTTTTTTTTTATCAAAGCATTCAAGTCCTCATCAAAGCATTCCAGTATGTACAAACGTTCCTTATTTGTGTTAGTATTTGAAGAGTCATTGACTTGGTAAAATAGGTACTTTGTTCCTCGCTAGGCTTTTTTTATTTTATTTATTTTTTCTGGTACATAGTAAAAATATGTTGGTGATTTGAACAGCTTTCTTCTTGATTTTGATTTCTCTGAACAATATAACAAATAAATTTACCCTAAAACTACAAAATCGAGTAAAAACGTACGTAAAAAAAAAAAAAAAAAAAAAAAAAAAAAAAAAACATTAGAAAATTGACATGAAATGGTAAAAATATGTATGAATTCAACAGGAAAATGAAATATTTGCCTAACTCTAGAGATTATGATTTTGATGAAGGTTAAGGACCTTTGATTATCATGATGCGTGCTAAATTATTGATTGGGAAAACAGAAAGCTTATCTCTTATCTCGGTTCAAATATGAAGGATGTTGGTGACGTGGGCGTTAACAAAAACTCAAACTCCAAGTTCAGGGTTCCATTAAAGCCCACTTTAAACTCCCTCACAATACTAGCTAGACACACTTTCAACTCCAGTTCAGTGAATCGCTTTCCAGGACATATTCGCCTTCCAACACCAAACGGACACACAAGAAACTTATTCTTCTCTGTCTCCTCCCCTAACCAACGTTCTGGCCTGAACTCTTGGGCCTGAGGGAAGTTGGCCTCATCTAGACAAGCTTGCCATGTGTGGCATAGCAGCACACTACCTGCTGGTATCTGGTAGCCACTCAACTCCAGAGGAGTCTCTGTGATCCTAGCGATTTGAGGAGCGGTTGGCAAGAGTCGAAACGATTCCTCAATGCAAGCTTTCAGATACTTGGCGTTCTGGATATTCTTTGTAGTGAAATCTTGATGGGGTCCTGCCACATTGATGATTTCTTCGTATATTTTCTCTTGACAGGTTGTGTTCTTGGCTATCAAATAGAGAACAAATACGAGCGTGTTGCCGAATGTTTTAATACCAGCTGCTATGAAGTCTATGATAGCACCTTTCTTATCACGAATATCCACATCAGGAGCATTTAGAATAGACATGAACACTGTTTGTACATCAGTGTCTAAGGAACAAGTGTCCTCTTCATCAGCCAACGCCTCGTCCACATAACGAGAAATAATATCGTAGATTGCATCCTCACTCTTGATGAGCTTCAAATAGGCAGGCGTAGGAAAGAGTTTCCAAAAGGGAAGACCGAAGCAAGTATCCCGGGATGCAATGAATTGTTCTCTCACTGCAACTGCAAGCTTGGTCATAATGGGGTCAATATCCTCACCTAAGAAACCAAGTCGTTTTCCCAATATAAGGGTACAAGCACTCTCGAGTCCCATCCGATTTGCTAACTCATCAAAGCAGAGGACAGAATGGTTTTCACAAGAATGATGGCGAATAAGAGAATTGAAATCTTCGGCTACTCGGTTCAATTCAGGTAGAAATCTATTCATGATCCTGCCGCTAGTCAACTCGGGTGTTAACCTAGTTCGGAGTAAATGCCAAATTTCACCTTGTTCATTAACAAGGCCCAGGTTTGTATACCGGTCTGGTCTACTTTTCCTGTAATATGACGTCACTTCATTTGGGGGACGTAGGGGAAATTTACTTCGAGCCGATGCACCTAGTACGAGAAACAAATCGTCTCTATCTAAAATATTGATCACAGGGAAATTAAAAAGATATTCTTCCCGGAATATCTTGCCGAACATTTTGAATAGATCTTGGTAAGATTCATGTAGCTTGTTTAATTTGTACGGACCAAACCACGAGTAGTACATCCAGCGGTTACCAAAGTAATAAATGGATCTTGGCCCCGGTATTTTGCGAAGTGTGTCAAAGTAAGGGCCGGTTTGCTTCAATGACTTGACGAAAGTAGCACAAAGAACCAAGCTCAGTAACAGAGCAAGTATAAATATGGTTGAAGTGTCTGGTATACTTAGGTAAAACTTTGCTATTAGAAGGGAAGTAGCAGCTCCCAGAGTTACTTGCTTGAGATCTTGCATTTCAAAAGGTCAACACCATCCGTAGAAATACTCAAATACAAATATTTTTCATTCCAAAGTTCATAAAGTAACACAAAAACTTGTTATGAATTATTACTTGTAAAAAAGTAAGTAAATTTTGTAAATACAATAATTATTAGAGAAAAGGGATGGTATGTTTAGGCCCATCTTAGAAAGACAACACTAAAAAAAAGAAGATGATTGAGTAGGACTGTCATAAAATTTAAAGAGTATTTTTTAATCTTTTTTTTTATTATTATTATTATTTACGTACGTTTTTACTCGATTTTGTAGTTTTAGGGTAAATTGAATCAAAAATTCGAATTTCCCGCCAACTTTACACGCAAAAAGTCCGACGATGTCCTACGATGGCCCTGTTCATAACCACGGCCTGAAACTGAACGAAGAACGAAGAAAAAATTAAACCCCCTTCTTTTCAACACAGAACTATAGTGGGTGACTGTGATTTGTTGGGGAGGGAAATGATACATGGCTAACTTCACTTAGTAACAAGGAGGTAACGGAAGGAAGGACAAGTGATTTTTTTTCTCAAAATGCAGCCTCCTCTGAACTTGTATAACCAATCCCATGACCCCATCATCTGGGTTGTTTGTTTTTTTTTTCTTTTTTTTTTATATATATAGGTTTTGACGTCATTTTACTGATCCATTCATGTTTGAGTTTTCTTAGCTAACATTTAAGTTAGCCAAGAAAATCGTCCAGATAACTCTTTCCAGCTATAAATATAGGCTGGGCTGGTCATTCAATTTGTCCTTTAGGTTGTTTTACCTTTCACCATATTTCAAGAACGGTATGAGAAGAAATTTCGGAATTCATCCTGAGGAATTGAACCCGGGACCTAGCGCTTACAAGGAGGACGCGCTACCCTCGACCAAGTCTGGTCCGATAGGTAAAAAAAAATCTGTTAAAACTCGCTAATGACGCAATTTCACATTTGACAGTCACCCATCATCTCAGATCAAACTTTTCGTACAACCGCGAAAATTCAAAAGTTTACACATGCTAAATTACTTCGAGGCTAAATTATTGCTAAAAATGAAATATTTGCTAAAAAGAAAGTATAAAGTTGAAACTTGAAACTGTCGAAATTTCTGTAATTTTATATCAAAAAAATAAAAAGCTAATTTATTACTTTAAAAGCTAGTTCCCAACAGTCTAATTTGACTGCGTGAGAGTATTTGTAAGTATTTACAATTTCCTTTGGAAATAATGTCTGACGATGATTTAGATCCTGTAGAAAAACTTCTTAAACCCACCGGCTGTCTATCCCTACATTACCAAGTCCAGGTATGTAGTGTATAGGTTAGGAAGTAGGTAGAAGAAGAACATCACAAGCTACTTTAGGACTGTTTTTCTTTCCTATGCTGCATTGATTTGGAGTTACTTAACTTTCACTCTGTGTTGGGTGTGGGGGTAAAAAAGTGGAAACATCAGTACTTTTTCAGAAATCTCATCAATGATAAAATGCTACAAAAAAGACCTATCACAAATGAGCAGTTACCAGTGTTATAAGGTTAGGTTAAAAAAAAAGAGCTTTCACAAATGAGCAGTGACCAGTGTTATTATAGGGTTAGGTTTAACATGAAAAAGAGCTTTCTTTTTCATTGTCATGGCTTCTGAACAATGGAGGAGTTGCAAATGGGTAAAAATTATTAATAAACTAGCTGTTGTGCCCATGCTTTGCCACGGTTTAGAATATTTTAGTAAGAAAAAAATTCTCTGTCAGTAGGAAACGGTTGCGCTGCGCACTCCCAGGGCTTTGTGGTTTGTGCATGAAGTCGTGTTTTGTGCTCCCTTGGCTTCTAAACTAGCTGTTGTGCCCATGCTTTGCCACGGTTTAGAATATTTTAGTAAGAAAAAAATTCTCTGTCAGTAGGAAACGGTTGCGCTGTGCACTCCCAGGGCTTTGTGGTTTGTGCATGAGGTTGTGTTTTGTGCTCCCTTGGCTTTGCCCCTGAAAACTAATATTTCTTGTCTCGAAGAAATGAAAACTCAAAACTGAAAGCGAGAGAAAATATTAAACGTAGGAAAAGTTTTGCTGGCCTCAAAGTGTGTTCCCCGGGTATTTCTTATGGGGGGACTAAAAAATGTCAATATCTCGGGAACGGTTGGGAATTTTAAAGGTCTGATAATTTTTTTTGGTAGATACGATAATTTTACTGGGGGTCTTCATTTACACTTTTTCGAAATCTATCATGTATGTATTTATGTCTATGCATAGACATAAATACATACATGACATAAATACATACATGACCCGTCCATATTTCTCTCTTCTTTACACGTTCTATGCATAGACATAAATACATACATGACATAAATACATACATGACCCGTCCATATTTCTCTCTTAGGACTTTGGATCTGGAGGTTGGTGGTTCGAGTCCAAGCCAAGTCATAAAATTGATCTAGGTGTAATAATCGGGGATCCATATTTGTGACAAGCATTGAAATATGCTTATGCTTAACACAATTAAAAATTCCTGATAGCCTTCTTGAGACACCTGACTTACTGGGAACCATTTTGTTTTGGTGGTATTGGAATGCAATCACCAATATCACTAAAACGAAAGATTTATAAAATTATAATTATAAATAATCCCATTTTTGTCCCTTAATCTTCATAAAAAGACCCATTTTCAGAAAATCATATGAACGAGCCATTGTGACCAAGGATAGATTGAATACACTGGCATGTAAAAAGAAGATACAGAATGCCTTTAAACAAATCTATGTACTTTTGTTATGTTTCCAATAGTTTGGTGGTATTGGAATGCAATCACCAATATCACTAAAACGAAAGATTTATAAAATTATAATTATAAATAATCCCATTTTTGTCCCTTGATCTTCATAACAAGACTCATTTTCAGAAAATCATATGAACGAGCCATTATGACCAAGGATAGATTGAATACTGGCATGTAAAAAGAAGATACAGAATGCCTTTAAACAAATCTATGTACTTTTGTTATGTTTCCAGAAATAAAGGGTGTCCCAATAAGAATGCAAGATTTGATTGTTAAATAAAGCATGGTTCTCCGTGGAATAAAATGGACTTCTTAGATGATTTGAGAAGTAAACATTCTGAAATTTTGTATAGAACAATAACCAAGACAAATAACTTCCTCGACTTTGATGGTACAGTCATTTCCTTTTGACAAAATTTTCGATGACAAATTCGAGGAAATCAGGCTGTATCTCGTTGATGCAACTTTCAATTTCACCTTTCAATGCGTCAAAGCTTGTGGGTTTGTTGGTGTAAACCTGTGACTTTAGATACCCTCACAAAAATAGTCTAGGGGGGTAAAATTACATGATCATGGAGGCCATTTCTCGTCAGAAAAACGGAAAATGACACGATTTCGACTAGGAAAATGCTCGCGCAAAAGTGATAATGTGTCGATTTTATTATGCTATCGCTTTGTTGAATTTGACAAAATTTTCGATGACAAATTCGAGGAAATCAGGCTGTATCTCGTTGATGCAACTTTCAATTTCACCTTTCAATGTGTCAAAGCTTGTGGGTTTGTTGGTGTAAACCTGTGACTTTAGATACCCTCACAAAAATAGTCTAGGGGGGGTAAAATTACATGATCATCGAGGCCATTTCTCGTCAGAAAAACGGAAAATGACACGATTTCGACTAGGAAAATGCGCAAAAGTGATAATGTGTCGATTTTATTGTGCTAACCCTTTGTTGAACAGTTTTAGACTCCATGATGACTAATTTTGATATGTTTACAATCAATCTGTCAAAGATTGGGCAATATAAAACAACGCATAAAAAAGTTACGACCCTTTCAAATCTTGCGTTCTTATTGGGACACCCTTTACATACACAATACCAACCTTACCTATAGTAGAGAGGAAACATTGTGCTATCCAGTCTTGTGATTTGATACTCTCCCACTGAGAAGAGTAAACACTACACACGAGGGTTGTGGTCGTTTGAACCTGGTAACTCTTTGGGTTGACATTCTGAAACGAAAGGAAAATAAACACAGCATTTCAACCAGCCAAACTGTGTGTATATTTTCCTCTCGGACACTGCTATGATCTTCCCTCTTCTAAGGCTCATTTCTCCTCTTTTAAGGAAATTATGGGAATGAGTTCAATCACGGGGTGGCGTTCCCGACCATGGAAGATTCGTTTCCGAAAGGAAAATAGAATTAGAATGTACCCTGCTTATACTGCCAGAATGAGACTGAAAAGTCCCTTTACTTCCGCAGTCTAAACAAGGTCTTATGTACATATTTGGTACAAACAATAGGTACATTAGAAATTAGAAAACATTAGAAAAAAAAACACCAACAACAACACAACCACCACCACCAAATACACCTTATCTTCACTCCTTCTCATCATCCCTACTTGACTGTGCTTCATTTTACTGTTATTTTATCTTTGTACCTATGTATGTTTCTATAAAACTGTACATTTTATCTTCTCAACTCATCATGGTTGTTAGTTGAAATCTTTTTATCTGTTGTGCATGTTGTGTGAAAGATTGTTTTTATTGAGTACTTAACTACTTACCTAAGTCAGTCTTATTTCAGTTCTGTAAGATTGCAAATTTATATTCAAATAAACACATCAATGAAGTTGTCCATTCTAATTTATAAATTTTATTGATACATACATACCTACATATGTACATATTTATTATTCCCTTTTTTTCCTTATCCAAATCGATTTTATGAGATATGTAGTAATATTCACTCTCATTGTCTTTATTATTTCTTCTTGCCTACTTTCTTAGATTAATGTTCCTATCAACGTGACTCTTCAAATACTAACACAAATAAGGAACGTTTGTACATACTGGAATGCTTTGATGAGGACTTGAATGCTTTGATAAAAAAAAAAGTTACTACTACATCTCTATCAAGTTTGTAGGCACATAGAGCCTGGATGCCATCTCAGGACACTTGAAACTCTTGTAAATAAAAAAGCACGCGCAAGCTTTGCTTCACCTTTTTTACAATCTTTTAAGTAGGTAAATGATGTATTTGTAATTTCTTTTTAACTCGACGACTTCTCTCATAGCTTATAACTCGCTAATGACGCAATTTCACATTTGACAGTCACCCATCATCTCAGATCAAACTTTTCGTACAACCGCGAAAATTCAAAAGTTTAGAGTTTACACATGCTAAATTATTGCTAAAAATGAACTATGTTCATCAAGCCCCAGCTGAAGTGGATATTGTGCAGTTACATGTGACCGCTATACAAAAACCTGAAATATTTGCTAAAAAGAAAGAATAAAGTTGAAACTTGAAACTGTCGAAATTTCTGTAATTTTATACCTATCAAAAAAGTAAAAAGCTAATTTATTACTTTAAAAGCTAGTTCCCAACAGTCTAATTTGACTGCCTGAGAGTATTTGTAAGTATTTACAATTTCCTTTGGAAAAAATGTCTGACGATGATTTAGATCCTGTAGAAAAACTTCTTAAACCCACCGGCTGTCTATCCCTACATTACCAAGTCCAGGTATGTAGTGTATAGGTTAGGAAGTAGGTAGAAGAAGAACATCCCAAGCTACTTTAGGACTGTTTTTCTTTCCTATGCTGCATTGATTTGGAGTTTTGGAGTTACTTAACTTTCACTCTGTGTTGGGTGTGGGGGTAAAAAAAGTGGAAACATCAGTACTTTTTCAGAAATCTCATCAATGATAAAATGCTACAAAAAAGACCTATCACAAATGAGCAGTTACCAGTGTTATAAGGTTAGGTTAAAAAAAAAGAGCTTTCACAAATGAGCAGTGACCAGTGTTATTATAGGGTTAGGTTTAACATGAAAAAGAGCTTTCTTTTTCATTGTCATGGCTTCTGAACAATGGAGGAGTTGCAAATGGGTAAAAATTATTAATAAACTAGCTGTTGTGCCCATGCTTTGCCACGGTTTAGAATATTTTAGTAAGAAAAAAATTCTCTGTCAGTAGGAAACGGTTGCGCTGTGCACTCCCAGGGCTTTGTGGTTTGTGCATGAGGTTGTGTTTTGTGCTCCCTTGGCTTTGCCCCTGAAAACTAATATTGTCCCTGAGTCTTGTCTCGAAGAAATGAAAACTCAAAACTGAAAGCGAGAGAAAATATTAAACGTAGGAAAAGTTTTGCTGGCCTCAAAGTGTGTTCCCCGGGTATTTCTTATGGGGGGACTAAAAAATGTCAATATCTCGGGAACGGTTGGGAATTTTAAAGGTCTGATAATTTTTTTTGTTACCACAAGATACTATATCCATAGACCATGTTATAAATAGCTTATGTTAAGTTCTGAACTGTTGTGATGTGTCGCGTGATGGAGGTCACAAGACTGAAGATGTAGAAATGAAGATGGTGATAGAAACCCCAACTGGGACAGCGTAGGTTTAACAACGTCTTGGTTCCCGACAGAAAAAACATCCGAAAGAGTGGTGTAGGTTGGTCGACGTACGCCGTGTGACTCGACGATAGAAATGGAAACGGGTATTTGGATCCAGTAAAAGCATGTTGGTAGTGGAAATATACCTTGTGTACTTGTACTGGTCCCTGTTGTGAACCGGGACTTAATGTTTTCTTCTGTTACACATGTCAAAAATTAAGGCACAAACCTCGTCATTGATACTGGTGTTCTGAAAGATTAAAAAAACATTCGTACTTGACGAACAGTGCTGTGTAGTCAACGGGAAATTGGAGTGTGATAGAAATTGCAATATTGAACAGAACTGAGTTGTAATGGGGTAGGAAATTCACAGGGTGAAAAGGAGGAAAACATAGTCCGGTATATGATACATGTAAATTATGAATTAATTTATAAATGTAATTAGGGTCGTGGAACACATTCTGAATGATGTTAAAAATTCCAACGGGTACGTAAAGGGTATTTCGGTCTACAACTGAAAACCAAGAGACTCGACTGGATAATTTTGTCGTTGTCGTTGGTGTCGTCGTACCCTTGTAACCCCGTCGTCAAAAAGGACCGGAGTAAGGTCTAGAAAAGATTGTTGGTCTTTGGATGTTTACCTTAAAATAACACTAGTTCAAAAGTTGAAAAATAAAATAGGAATGAGCAATATTGTTACCCATGGTTCAGATATACTTTTACGGTTTCCAGGTTTAAAAGGATGAAAGAATAATAAGAACTTGATAAAAGGAGAATTGAAACTTATTGTGTAAATAAAACGTTTCTTCCTCTATACATGGAACATTAAGATGGAATAAAAATCAACTATGTTAGTGTCAAAATGAGTGGTAAAAGGTGTATCAGTGCTGGACTGTGTCGTACTAAACCGTCTTAACGGTGGTCCAACTTAGACCTGGCTCGTATACGTTGAAATTAAAACTGTACGGTCTCAATGTTCGTGTGGACGACGTTTCGGGTCCTAGTCTACCGACCCAAAGTTACAAAACTATCTTTCTGTAGAGTTAAAATCAAAATTTGATTGGTGTTTATATTTCTTGATGTCGAAGAAAGGAAACGACTGAACAAAAAAGGGTACGTTAAAAACTTTGACGAGTTGATGTACAAATGTAAAAGAGGTCAGAAACCAAAGCCGTTATGTAAGGAAATTGTTTTTATGTCAACTTATACAGTTTAACCCTGGAGAGACTTACCCCCCGCCCCCCCTGTACCGGGGAAGAAGTAAACCATTTAACATTAATCCTTTGGAACTATTCACCCGCCCCTTTTAACGGACAAGGAACCCATGGTATTGGTTATTCCGTCCAAAGTAACATGTAAAGTTGTACTCTTTATAACATGTTCAACCATTAAAGGAACAAAAAGATAAGACCAAGTCCATTACAACTGTTAGTCACACTTAATTAGAGAAGGTAAAAGTCATAAGAATTTGGACACTCATTCCGTCCGTGTGTGTATGGATATATCTATGTGGGACTTATTCAAGACAAAGGTAGGACTGTTTATACAAGAAACAAGTTATTATGAATCAATAGTTACCCCTTTTTTTATTAAATATGTTTATTTAGTTTAAAATAGAATAAAATGAATAGTAACCTAGTTTTACATGTTCACATGTGACTATGTCAGGTAGAGTGACCTGAACTCAACCTTCTATATGAACTCATACTTTTGTTTGGATCAACCTTCATACAATCCCATTCACACAAGGGGTTGTATATGTGTAAGGGTGTCTCCCGGAATATACCTCCGACCTCATATTGAATTCACGTAGTGACATCTGTACGTGATGTTTGGGATTGTACTCTTAGTTAGTTTAAGGTCTTCGTTGAGAAACAAATCCGTAGTTCATGTTTTAATAAAATCGTTAAAAGACGTGATCCACATAGGAACAATATTTAAAAACCATTATCTAGTCAACGCGAATGAACCCAAACTCAACAAAGGTCTCAGTATCTCGTCCTTTTTACTCCTGGTTGTCTTAAAAAGAAAAAAGAAGATGACCGAAGATCTATATGGCTCTATATTAGCTAAATTTTTTTATGGCCATTTAAAAACTTCAAACTACAGTACCGTATGCGGGGGCATCCGCTACTGTGTAGTATTAAGTACTGAGGGGAAGTAAACAATCACGCGTTCGCAAAAGACGTGTCAAACTGCGCACTTTAAGACTGCAGTGTGGAGAAACTTTGAAAAAAGTAAATCTTGTCTGTTAATATTTTAAACTTAAAAAAACTGGAAAAATTTCAATGGAAAAGCCTCCAAAACTGGAGTCTAAACCTAAAAAGTGATGAAAAAATGCATCCTTACTACTATGTAGATATCGTTATATACATCTCTCTTGGTTCGGAGTCACACGCGTCACACATTTCGCGCAACCTGAAACCTAGACCCAACAACAAGGCCTCAGGTTCAGTTACGTACTTTAAATAGATCCACATTTAATAAGCCCCTTCAGTCTAACCAAAAAACTGTATCGTAAAATATTATTACGAAATTGTGTTAATTATTAAGGAAAAAAAAAATTATTCTCTCTTTATACCTGCCCAGTACATACATAATACAGTACATACTAAATACAGCAAATACAGTATCTGTATTTATATATGTAACACATCTAAACTTTTCACATTTACTTCTGGGGGTCATTTTAATAAGCATAGATGG
>NW_007377525.1:194502-197551 GCF_000475195.1 Diaphorina citri | reverse complement strand
TTTTTTTTCGGCATATACAGTACAAACTAGCAAAATGGTGAAAAAATATGGATTTCCTGATTTTATCCAGAACAAAACAAAGGCAATATTTTGAAGTCGACTCAACTTCATGAAGAATTTCTTTCTAATCTTTCACATACCTATAAAAATCCTTACAGGTAAAATCAAAGTTAAACATTATCAGTAATTCTGATCGGATCTACACTACCTACTTGACTTGTGGGTTTTTGTGTTTTTCGTACGTACCTACCTATCTTTTTAAACTTTTTTTTTGTATTTTTTTCTGCTTATTAGTCAGTTCCCGTAGGTATTTTCCATAGATTTGGAAAAAATCAGACCAAAGGTGTGTTCCAGTGGAACATTTGATTTTTGACGAAAATATGGATTGTTCCGGGAAATAACGTATGGTTGGCAACCCTACTTCCTTCTCTCTTTGATTTCGGGACGATAAGACCATAGCAGTTACAGTTCCCTCTGTCAAACCCTCGTATGTATATTATGTTATGTACCTTATGAATTTGGTGCCCACAAAGCAAAATTTTCAACATCAATTTTTCCAAGGCCAGAGGATCGAACCTAAAATTAATTTGGCGGTAACAAAATGCTATTCACCTTATTCCAAACATAGAGAAGAATGTGTACGATCCCATAGATAAACCATATGAGAAGTATACTGAATGGTTTCCATGACAACTCAATACGTGTCACAGCCCAGCCTTTGGCCAATAAAATGAGGAGGAGCATGAATGTTGTACGTGATAGAATATCAAGGATCTCGCCTAAGCAGGACAGGTTACTGTAGCCCACTCCATCATAGGCATATTTAAGTACATCAAGCAGATTGAAAGCTATACCTGCAGAAGAAAAGTACAATTTTTTAAATCAAATTAAGTAATCATCTACTAGACAGCTTTTTTTTAACAGGTTTGACAGAGGGAACAACTGTAATTGCTAAGGTCTTACTGTCCCGAAATCAAAGAGAGAAGGAAGACTGGATAGGAGAAAGCCAGCTGTTCCGAGAACGAATTTTATCCCATCAGGATAAAATCCACCCCGGGCGGGAATTGAACCCGCAGCCCAGCACTTACAAGGCATACGCGTTACTGACCAAGCTAACTAGCCTGACTACTAGACAGCTTAGTTGCTTGGAATATAGCATGTCTGTCCTGTAAGCGGTTGCGGGTTCGATTTCCAATCTAGGTTTGATCTTAATCTAGGTTTGACCTCTTACCTACAACTTCTAGTATTAGACTAGCTGTAAATAATTTGGTGACTGGATGCCTCTGATGAGCAACAGCATACAGTTGTACAGGTAACAGTAAGCAATACACAATGAAGAATAAAAAGTACATTTGAGCAGTGTTCTGAAAACAAAACCAGAAAGAAAAAAAATTATTGTACCTACTTCATTATTAGAATATTACAATTTTTTACAGCAGAAAATGATAGCTCACAATATTGGGAATCTGCTCTTTATTCAGGCTTATCTATAGTAATTAGTAATACAAAGTTATTACGTTATTAGTAATACCTTTTCAATCTTAGTAATAGAGGAAGCAAAGAATTTAATTGTCATTTTTTATCAAGCATGAAAATGTGTGACCAACTCTTCAATCCCACCCAACAGTAGTATTTTGATCTTGTGACCTTTTTGCATGGTTGGTATGTATCTGGATGTGTGCTGTAACACATGAAATACCATTTATCTGACTAGGTAGGTGACTGAAGTTGTGGTTAGTGAGAAGCCAATCTATGACCAGTAAAATGGCAAGAGGAAGCTTGAACTCTGATTTGCATAGCCACTTACCCAGTATAAATGAAGTGGGTTCCGATAGAAGTACATAGGTAAAAAAAAAAAATCCTTGTATTCATATCTCCTGTTTTTCTTCTTCCTCAGATATGAAAGCAGAGCCAATCAGTCCCAACTCTATGGTATCTTATTCCAGATCAAACAGCAATGGGTCATTTCAATCTGCTAGTAATAATGTTGGAAATAATAGCAGTAGTAGTGGTCATGGTAACTATAATATTATATTTAGGTGGAAGAGCTCACTAAGTGAGAATTAAAGCCTTTAAATAATTACCCACTCTCACCAGAGCTACAAGAAGTAACTTTCAAAATAACCACTTTGACTGCCATGAATTTGTGGAACATCTATTGTTTTATTATTATTATTTTTTAAGTTACTGGGTAACCTCTGGTGACCTAGCATCATAAACCTGTTTGCATAATGAAAAAAAAGAAAAAAATCATGGATTTTGATTCCATTTAGGCTGTTAAGAGATAACAGAATTTTCCAATGTGTAAATACTTTGTGGGATGATCCCCTTGGGTCTAGCCATTAATCAGTTTTAATTGTTTGCAGAGGATGAAGAAAGTGGATCTCCTTTGAATTATAAAGAGAGAAGAAGAGAAGCCCACACACAAGCAGAACAGAAAAGAAGAGATGCTATCAAAAAAGGGTATGACAGTCTACAAGATCTAGTACCTACATGTCATCAGACTGATAGTTCAGGGTATAAATTAAGTAAAGCCACTGTCCTACAGAAATCTATTGATTACATTCAGTTCCTTGTACAACAAAAGAAAAAGTTAGAAGAAGAAAGAAATGGATTAAGAAAAGAAGTTGTGGCTCTGAGGATCATGCAAGCAAACTATGACATTATGGTCAAAGCCCAGCAAACACCTCTTGGACAGACAGAAGCAAGGTTATCAGATGAAGTGAAATTCCAAGTATTTCAGAGTATTATGGATGAACTATTTTCAACATTTTGTAATGTGGGGGTATCCAACTTTTCTGAATTATCAGCATGTGTTTTCAGTTGGCTAGAAGAATATTGTAAGCCACAGACATTAAAACAGAACATAGCATCTGTGTTATCTCGTATTGCTAATAGTGATTCCCATTAAATATTACATACAGCCAATGATGGTAGCTTAGTGTCATCAAGGCAATATTAACAACCTCTGTGGCCAAGAGGGTATCACACTAGGCTTGCTCATCAGAGGTCATGGGTTCAATTCCCAGCTGAGAAGTTTTTTTTTTTT
>NW_007377525.1:164915-194495 GCF_000475195.1 Diaphorina citri | reverse complement strand
TATCTCATTTATTTGATTTTTGGGTTTTTGAAAGATGAAAGAAGAAAGAAACAAATGCTAATGCGCCGAGACTGAGAGTCACCCATAAAAGAGGGGAAACCAGGTAAGAGAAATAAAATCAAAAGTGGAGCTAAGTTGTACAGCCTCCCTCCAAATTGAAAGTGGAAACAGCCTGTGTCTGCATTGAATGCAGCACCCAACTGTTGATGGTGGTCTTTGGTGTTGTTGTTTTCATTAACCAATCAACAATCAATCTTCAGCCAGCCTAGTTAGCTTAGTTGTTAATTAGCTGAAGCAAATAGTTTTTGGGCGATTTTTTATCTCATTTATCTGAATTAGGTATCTCATTTATTTGATTTTTGGGTTTTTGAAAGATGAAAGAAGAAAGAAACAAAATAAACAAATGCTAATGCGCCGAGACTGAGAGTCACCCATAAAAGAGGGGAAACCAGGTAAGAGAAATAAAATCAAAAGTGGAGCTAAGTTCACTTCGGTGCATTTCTTTTTCTTTCTTTTCCCTTCTCGATCCCAAAGTGGAGTGGCAGGGTGTGTTTGTAATCGCAATTTCTCGAAATTATGTGCTAAAAATTACAGTTGTCAAAAGAATAGCTTTAGTTTGAACCAAGCATTTGAATACTAGTTCATCAAGGAGCTAAGTTCACTTCGGTGCATTTCTTTTTCTTTCTTTTCCCTTCTCGATCCCAAAGTGGCAGGGTGTGTTGTGTTTGTAATTGCAATTTCTCGAAATTATGTGCTAAAAATTACAGTTGTCAAAAGAATAGCTTTAGTTTGAACCAAGCATTTGAATACTAGTTCATCAAGATGAAAATTTGGACAAACGAACACACCTTCAAGTAAGTTACCATCGTTCAAAAAGTACGCAGAGCTCATCACAAAAATCGGACCACACAGGTCTAAGGTCAATGTTTTCAGTACTTTCGAGTTCGAGTACGTCATTGATGATACCTATAGGTGCTCATAAACCTTCTCATGATATAATAAATTAATGTAGATAAGAATTTATTTTAGATTGTGCCAAATTGTTTCGCGTACTTGTGTACAAAAAGTATCCCAGAATTGCCAGGCACACATTCCATTTAAAATGTGTAGAAAAAATTACTTTGCTGCCAAAAATTGTGAAGTTATGATAATACCCAGATTACCCATGGCAGTAATCATACCATGAACCTCTTTTCCCCCTTTGACACTGTGAAGTCAACTAGACACTGTGAAGTCAACTAGATACTGAAGACAACATATACACCCCCTTTTCATTTCAGTCACCCTTGGGAAACCATAGTCCAAGCTACATGGAGGAAATACCCAAATCCAATGAATACTAAACATTGACACTGTGAAGTCAACTAGATACTGAACATATACACCCCCTTTTCATTTCAGTCACCCTTGGGAAACCATAGTCCAAGCTACATGGAGGAAATACCCAAATCCAATGAATACTGCAGTCAAAGGGATTGATGTAATAGATCGGAAAGTTGAGAATGGAATTCTGAAATCCCACAGGCTTATTTCATCTCAGTGGGGTTTGCCAAATTGGGCACGTTCAGTAAGTATGCTTGGACATCCAGTGCAGCAATCCAATTTGCTTTTGATAAGGATTAATTTGTCCTAACAATGTGGCATGTATTCAACTGTTCAAAGGTCATACTATTGGATTATTCCAAAAAAGAATCTACCCTCCCATACCTGTTTTTGTTCCATGCTGAGTTACACTATACAACCACCATCTTACTACCCAGAACATTAACATGGCTCTCCCAAGTTTTATTGTTTTTATGTTTACTTCTTTTTCAGGTGGTAGGTTCAACAAACATATTTTATGCAAGTGAACGGTCAGAAGTAAACCCCATCACTAGACAAATGACCTTAGAAACCACCAACCTCACATATGGACATGTAATAGCTGTAGATGAAAGGTTATGCTACCAACCTCATCCTGAAGATAATTCTAAAACACTCCTCAAGCAAGAAGCTGTTGTGACTGTACGGGGCATTCCATTGAGCAGTTATGTTGAAAATATGCTCACTAGTAAAATCTCTCATAATGCTGGAAAGGTAAAATATTTTGTAGTTTTTACATATACAGTGCATTCATAAAGTCCCCCCCCCACCTTAATTTTTGAACCGATGAATTTAGAAACCTGAAATTTTGTATACAAGCCTATATTTACCTCTAGTTTTTTATAAGCTATGTAAAAACTCAGGGACTTTTTCAGGGTTGGCCCCAGGGGGCCAACTTTAAAATCTTAAATGAGAACCCTCTGTTTGTGATACATCATATTAAAGCTCTTAAAGAACGTAGTACTTTGGTACAAGTTTGAGATCGATCCGACACCCAGGGCCTGAGTTATGGCCTATTCAAATTTTAATTTTTCCATGTTCTCCCGCCAATAGGGGAAGCACCAAAAATGAAAAATTCATATTGATTAATGATTTGTGGTCCCACTAATGGTTCATATTGAAATTCAGACCCAAAAATTAAATTTAGACTTCCAGCCCTGATGGCCTCTGGAGGTGAAAATGGATGTTTCAAAATTTCATTTTTGGATCTGAATTTCAATATGTACCATTAGTCACTAATGGTACATACTAATGATTAGTGGGACCTATTTGAAGCACAAATCACCAATCGATATGAATTTTCCATTTTTGGTGCTTCCTCTATTGGTGGGAGAACATGGAAAAATGAAAATTTGAATAGGCCATAACTCTGGCCCTGGTTATCAGATCAATTGTTATCGCTACTATGACAGATACTCCATAATAATCTCTGATATTTACATCCTGGAACACAATAATAACTTATTAATCAGGAAAGGTGATATATAAGTAATAATAATAACTTATCAATCTACACAAGCAACACAACATTCTCATTTTTGCAACTTCTAGTTTTCTCCATCTTGATTGTAGCTAATAGAGAGATTTTGCAACCTTCCCATAATAATACCCATAACGCAAACCCATGTCAATAAAGGTGCCATGTTCTTTTATCATGTTTTTAGATTTAGCAAAGCATGCAAAAACCAAAATACAATAACCCAAGTGAACCTAGCGGGTGCTCAAGTAATCATACCTTTTATTTCTTCAATGTTTTGTCTTGTCCTAATGAATGAAATTATTAGCAAATTATTCAAATCATTTTTTGAATTAATTAATTAAAAACAAGAAACAATGATTTTTTAAAATCATTTATTTGTAATTGTAATTTGTTTATTTGCATCAATAATATTATAGATTACAATGAAACAATGATTTTTTAAAATCATTTATTTGTAATTGTAATTTGTTTATTTGCATCAATAATATTATAGATTACAATATTGCAAGGGTAAACATATACACAAAAGAAGGTGTAAAATGGAAAACTCTGCCAGTTGTGAGCCCATTTGTGTTTTTAATTTTTAGTAGGGTGGTATTAGGTACTTATATTTTCATTAGGGCACAGAAATTAATGGATGCAAAACAAATGGATGCAAAAGCAAATTTGTTTTCTCAATTTAATTATTCCACTGTGTTTGTTATCTGTTACGTTCTTTTTTGTACAAATAAGAACATAACAGATAACAAAGAAAAAATAATAATAATAATAATTAATATTATTACATAAAAAATAAAAGTTTGTTGCTAATATGTTTTTGTTTTTCATCAATTTCTGAATTAATCTTTAAGATACCTAAGTATCTACATCAAAAAATTTCAGTCAAAATTAATTTCCCCTTCAAATATGTAAAATAACCGTGATCTATTCAAAAAGAATTGAAATTTACGTCCATTTCTAACATGGGAATTTCATCATTGTAATAGGAAATTACAAAAAAAAAAAATCCCAATGTTCAAGCCAAAACATTGTAATTCCGATCCCTGTGTTCAAAACTCCATAATGTGTGTCATGCGCAGAAACCAAAACTCGTTGAACATCAGCCCCAATACAAAAAAAAAAAAAAAAAAGTATGGGAGAGAGGTGGTTCATGGCAGCTCCTGAAGCAAAAGTAGATATATGTAGATACCCAACTAAAATATTTCTACTTTTAAGTTCCATGTTTGTTGGTATTTTTTCAGGGACGGTTGGCAATAGAGTGGGTGATTAATAAACTTGACAGTGAAGTTCAAGATTTGGGAGAGAGGTGGTTCATGGCAGCTCCTGAAGCAAAAGTAGATATATGTAGATACCCAACTAAAATATTTCTAGTTTTAAGTTCCATGTTTGTTGGTATTTTTTCAGGGACGGTTGGCAATAGAGTGGGTGATTAATAAACTTGACAGTGAAGTTCAAGATTTCAAATCCTCAACTGATGAAATTCTAAACCAAACCAAAAAATCAATTGATGACATCACTAGAAATCACAACACCGACTTTTCAAATCCAGCATGAACTTCCCAGGAATAATTAGGATTTCAAGAGTGATGGTTTTAATTATTAAACAATTTAAACATGTTGTGTTCTTCTGTATAAATCATATGAATATCAAATAACTGCCAATTTTATTTATTTAGGTACATATTTAGGTATTCTTATTAAAGACAGAGGTCTACAGAATATTAAAAGTGTCACTATCCAAGTTATTATTAATTAATCATGAATTATTTGTGGTAAAGCAGAGAGCTTCTTCACAACTCTGGTGGATATCACAGCATTATTAAGTGACTCGTTTACTATTAATGGGGCACAACCAAATGAAATTTTTTTTCGAGATAGAGTCCTATTCCGATGTAAAAGTACCCAAAAAGTGCATTGGCGCACTCAACTGTGATAATGCCGCCACTGGTTGCTACTTGATCAAAGTATCTACTCAATTGTTCTCATGAGGCTGAGTGCACCCCGGCGTGCAAGCCCACGCGGCCACGGAGGTTGCTCTGTCCAAGTTAGTTTTAAAAGTACCTTTCTACTAATAAATAATTTATTCTGTGGTAATGCCGCCACTGGTTGCTACTTGATCAAAGTATCTACTCAATTGTTCTCATGAGGCTGAGTGCACCCCTCAATACACGCACCCCGGCGTGCAAGCCCACGCGGCCACGGAGGTTGCTCTGTCCAAGTTAGTTTTAAAAGTACCTTTCTACTAATAAATAATTTATCAATGGCAAGCATTCTTGGGCAATCAGGATTAGGACTAACCAAAAATTGTATCTACCTACATATTTTAGGTACAGAAATTTTCCAATAATTATACATTTTTTGGACTTGCTGATTATTATTATTTATTGAATGACTCACGAGAAAAAGCTAGAAATGCTAGGGATTGTGACATGATACAGGATACTAAAATAAAGTTATTTGATGTGTAAACAACTTCATGATTTTGTTTCAAGCAATGGGCTAGGCTCATAACAAAACTTGGAAAATAAAACTTACTTGAATAATAATAAAATAAACAAATAAAAAAAGTGCTGTCTACATTTATTTTTGTGGGTTAGGCTCATAACAAAACTTGGAAAATAAAACTTACTTGAATAATAATAAAATAAACAAATAAAAAAAGTGCTGTCTACATTTATTTTTTATTCCATTAGCGCTAGGTCAGGTCCGATTTCCGCCCAGCGCGTCGCGAACTTTATCCTAAACAGATGAGGTTTGTTCTCGGAATGGCTGGTGTTCTTCTTTCCTGTCCTTCTCTTTTCAATTTCGAGATGATAAGAATTTCGTTTCATCCGTTGTTGCTACTTGCCTCTATCAAACCTGTTCAAAAAATAAAATAAAACAGCAACAACGAACTCTTTTCGTCCGACTAAGGAATTTAAGGCGAAGGTGGCGGTGGCGGATTATCTACCAATCAAAAAATTAATAACTGTACATGAAACCATGCTTTTATATCTTAATGGTTATGGTTATATTAAAAGAAGAGATAATGGAAATTTATAATTATGAATTTATGACAATGAAACATTAAATTTTAGGAAAGGCAACAATATAGTTTAAAATTGCATATGATAAAAAACGGGCGATGGATAATATGGATATCTTGATAACTCGAGCAACTATCGAAGGTTAACACATTTATGAAGTTATACTAAACTAGCTGAATTCCGTCGCTTCGCTCCGGAATCCCGCTAGTTCATCCCGAGGCATGGCCAAACTTGTGGAAAAGGCATGATCAAATATAAGTAGTTTTTACATAATTATATTTTTCAGATTTCAAATACATTAGTAAGGTTTGATTCATAATTTAGTCATGTATTTAATTAAACTGAAACTCATAATGCATGATGAGCCAGAGTCCTTCAAACGTCATAATGTCATGATATCATACTAAAACGTCATATTTTAGCTTTTTTGGGGAAAACATCATAAAACACCGACATTTTCTAAAATCATTTTTTTTTTTTTTTTTGCCTGAGCAGCGACGAGCGACGATACTTATTGCCTGAGGAGCGCCGATAGTCACTTTGTCCACAATCTCATACTGTTCTTCAACAATCAATAAAGTATATTAACCTCCTTGTAACTTTCTGTACCCCTTTAATACTTACTTTTTTTTCATTGAAGTTCTTAGAGCTAATCTACTTTTAGTATATTGGTTTATGTGTAGGTATTTTTGAAAAATAAACGTCATATTTGACGAAAATAAGAGTCATATTTCACGAAAAATAAACGTCATAAAGTCATATTTTTAGAGTCATATTTTAAGAAAAATAAACGTCATATTTGAAGGACTCTGGTCATGATTCAGATTTTTCTCATAAACTCTGATTCATCCTTTTTACTGTTGCTTATTGCAGCTTTTTTATTTAGCGTATTTTTGGGGGCACCTGTAGTTGATCCATCCAGTATAAAAGACATAAATATTTTTGTGTAGCCAAAGAATGTTGGGCAATGTGTTGCATTTCTCTCTCTCTCTCTCTCTCTCTCTCTCTCTCTCTCTCTCTCTCTCTCTCTCTCTCTCTCTTTTTTTTTTTTTTTTTTTTTTTTCTTTATATTTCTGAAAATCGGCCCCAAAAGTCATGGAAAATCGTGAAATTTTAAAGAAAACCTGGAAAAGTCGTGGAATTTGCTGCACGGTCAAAAAATTAAAAATATTTCAAATTAAATATCAAGTGTTTCCGAAAAACGCATGCTACTTTCATTTTCTGCTTTGTATGCCACTTTAAACCTATTCCATTGTGTACTTGTCCTACTAAAGTACTATTTGTACCAATACATGTGGGGAGGTTCCTTCTCTTCTCTGCGAAATTGGGGATGGATAATTAGAGTTGAGGATAAGCTCTTACCTTGTGAATTTGAGTCTCTCCGCTGGATCCCCGGGGATGATGTACGTAAACTTCACCGATGTTAATGTAGGTAGTGTTAACTGGAGACTGCCGGGTCCGAGCTTAATATTTGGGAAAAGTGTAAGGGAGAGGAGAGAGGCAGAGCGAGAGATAGTAGCTACAAGTTATGTGCCATTTCTAACCAAAACTTACATAGTGGCGACGCAACAGTGCTTATTTATACTGCTCGCATAGGACTGAAAGTCCCTTTACTCCAGCAGTAAGTAGGCTACTACTTATTGTGGTCAAATCTCAAATTATTCGGAGGATAAAATTCCATACCTCGGCTGGGATTGAACCCACGCCCTCCTGTTTACTAGGCGAGCTTCTTGACCACTACACCACCGAGGCAGGTAATATAGGTTGAACTTACAATTTCCCTGGACTTATAGTTGGCACGTACCTTAATAAGTTAATGTTTGGTTTGGACGTTTTGGGTCTGAATTCCAGACCCGTCTTCAGCAGGTACGTTCCAACTTCAAGTCCAGGAAAATTGTAAGTTAAGTGTAAGTGATGGCAAACCGAAAACGTTGAACTTACTCCACTACGTCTTGACGTCATAGCTACTATCGGAAGCCAAGTGTTGGTATGAGGGTTGTACTTCTCAGCACTACTCAGCTCCATGCTATCATCGCGACCTCCCACGGCATAGATCACATTGTTGAACACGGCGCAACCCAAGTGTTTACGTCGCGTTGACATGGGAGCCATGGCTGTCCAGCGGTTGAGCTTGGGATCGAATCTCTCCACTGGAATATAAAAAGATTGAAAATGTAAAAATACGGAAATAAAGCTGGATCTTAAAATCACATCTGTACGATAGCCCATCATCTGAACTGTTCAAATCAAAATAAAAAGGATTGATCTATTTCGCACCTGTGTTAAGCGGACCTAGTGCTGTCTGGCTTGGGGACGTTAACAGGGAGTTGACTAGCTTAGTCTGGCTGGGGGACGTTAAACAGGCAGTTGACCAGCTTAGTCTGGCTAGGGGACTTTAAGCAGGGAGTATACCAGCCTGAATTCCCCTTGCCAAAGAAAAAGCAAAGGCTGAGTGCGACGGGCATCCCCTCGTAAAATTTGTGGCCAAAACCTAATGTCAGGCCAAAGCAATCACTCTAGTTGGGGCTGATTGAGAGGTTTACGAAAGTACTAAATTGGCAGTTTTATCTGTAACGGCAGAAGGTAGAAATTGATTAGGGATAGCATAGTATGAGGTATGTAGGTATCTTATAGCTTACGTCCTTACGAGTATACTAAAGTTTGAACAGGTGAAATACCTGGAGAGCTCAATTGATGTATAAAAAGACGGAAATAATAAGGCACACTTAGACCATAAAAGGAATATTCCTACCAAATTTCAGCTTTCTAGGTGTTGTGGTTCTCGAGATAGAGCGATCAGTGTGTGAACTATGAACTGTGAATGAGTGAATGGATCTTGTTCTTATAATATAAGACTTGGCAGTTTTATCTGTAACGGCAGAAGGTAGAAATTGATTAGGGATAGCATAGTATGAGGTATGTAGGTATCTTAAAGCTTACGTCCTTACGAGTATACTAAAGTTTGAACAGGTGAAATACCTGGAGAGCTCAATTGATGTATAAAAAGACGGAAATAATAAGAAAGGAACTAAATATGGACAGAGGCGGACATCGGGGGAATTTTCGGATTTATGTCAGATCCAAGAACATTTGTATACCTAGTACCTGGGAGAAAAGCCGGCTTTTCCGAAAATTGTTTTAAGCCCATTTTTTCGTTCGTCTCTTGGGCTATAACCTATAACCCTCATTTGTATACTCGCATGATCATTGTTATCTTATCAGCTACCCAAGTGTTTGTACATTATAATTATTCAATATATCAATATCACCTGAGACTTGCAGTTGTAGTTCCCTGTACCCATGATTGAAGTCTTCATTCATAATATAGCATTGATTTTTTTTTTTTTGAGTAAAAAGAAAAAGTATTGACTAGGTAATAGGTAAATTTGTTCATTCCAAACCCCAACTGAACGCTCCTCGATTTAAAAGCAAGGAGGTATGGTGTAGACGTATTGGAACTTATTCAAGGTATTTCTTTTATATCTTGATCCAAATAAATAAACAATTCAAATTGATACTTTTATACCATCACTTTCCAAGACACACAGACTTCTTGCTAGGGCGTAAAAAATATTTGGGCTTCATTTCTTCTCCAATGGTATCCGAACTAGAACAAAGAAATTTGAGAACAAAATAACCATTAGTAAAACACCTAATTATTATTTTAGAGAGATGGGTCAGATTTATTTATTCCAATATTTTCTTTGAGGCATGTTATAACTCTTCACAGGGATAGCACATGTAACCTCGACTCTCAACTTCCAGGTGAGGCTCAAAGTACAATAGAGGACAATTTAATATTGTTGGGTACTAAAATAACACCAATAGATAGACCCTGCCATAAGACAGCACTGGGAAGAAAACTGCCAAGAGAATACATACACAGAATAATATTTAATAAATAACTAAATATTTATTACCTTTTTTTTAGATTATTTAGTAGGTAGGTATATTTATTTTAATATAATTATAAAAATGTACAAAATAGGATGGGTAAAACAATTGAGAACCACATGTAACCTCGACTCTCAACTTCCAGGTGAGGCTCAAAGCACAATAGAGGACAATTTAATATTGTTGGGTACTAAAATAACACCAATAGATAGACCCTGCCATAAGACAGCACTGGGAAGAAAACTGCAAAGAGAATACATACACAGAATAATATTTAATAAATAACTAAATATTTATTACCTTTTTTTTTAGATTATTTAGTAGGTAGGTATATTTATTTTAATATAATTATAAAAATGTACAAAATAGGATGGGTAAAACATAATTGAGAAAAAGAAAATATCATGAACAAAAGATATAAATTAACTTGGGTAATTTATGTTGTGAACCATACCAATGAAATTATTATATTCCCTAGTGCCCAGAGCCACCCTAAGGGATTAAATGTAAAACTAATGAATTAAGCAATATGGTTAATTTTGATAAAGATTAGCTAATGTAATGTGATGAACTACTTTCTCGAAAAGTAGAAAGATGGCCCTGGGCATAGTTATCACAGTAAGTGGAGTTTCATTGAACTGGTTATATTATAGAGAAGTAATAAGTAATTAATTATTCACCTAACTTTCCTAAAAATAAAAAAAAAAAGCTCGAGTCAAACATATTTGAAACTCTCTAAAAAGATTTGGGATTTTTCCCCACACACAGTATGATAAATATAGTTATCATAGGTACTAAACTGTTATATAAAGGAATAAAATAAAAGCATTTTTTTTACATGGGTATAAAATAAATGTGATTCAACTGAGGAGAAAAACCCTTTCTATGTATTAAAACTTGATATTATGTAGGATAAAGGCACATCATGCCAAGGACCCCAATTTCGATCCGGATTTGGAAAAATTGACAGTCAGAAATATATTTGAATCTACTAAAAAAAACAACAAATTCCAGGATTTACAGTTCTTTTATTTCAATACGTAAGTATACTATGTACTTTGACTGGCTGGCATTTTCTACCAAAATTGGCACCACTTCTTTCGTGCCCATTTTATAATGAGAGTCACAATTTTTTCGCTGATATTTCCATATTCTACCGTCATACTAGGAGTCTACTTGTCTTCTGACTTTCCCAAAATAAAGCATGCCACTTCAAAGAGAAAAGCTGCTAGAATTCTTGAGAAAAATAGTGGTGCTCTATCTTACTTGTCTTCAGTATTGTCATTGCAGTACTTGTCTTCTGACTTTCCCAAAATAAAGCATGCCACTTCAAAGAGAAAAGCTGCTAGAATTCTTGAGAAAAATAGTGGTGCTCGGTGAACAATATTAGAGTCATTAATGTATTTAACCATAAACAATGATGTGGATTCTAGGTAGACAAACATAACGGACAATGTGTGCTTGTTTTAACTACAACTTTAACTTTAACTACAACCCACAAATTATGAATTGTACAATCGCATGAGAGATGGAGAGTAACGTTGGAGTGGTTGGTATGAGGATGTAGATGAATTATTTGGTGATGGCAGCCACAGTCTTGTTCCTGCAACAAGGATAGGAAACACACCACACGACACAGTGAATGTATTTAACCATAAACAATGATGCGGATTCTAGGTAGACAAACATAACGGACAATGTGTGCTTGTTTTAACTACAACTTTAACTTTAACTACAACCCATAAATTATGAATTGTACAATCACATGAGAGATGGAGAGTAACGTTGGATATAAGTAGTTGGTATGAGGATGTAGATGAATTATTTGGTGATGGCAGCCACAGTCTTGTTCCTGCAACAAGGATAGGAAACACACCACACGACACAGAGGACAATGAGAAAATCATGCACTAGAGAGAGATAAAGAACAAAGGGCGAACAAAAAATGGGGTAAAACGTAAAAAAAGCAAACCATAAGGACATTAAATGATACATTTTAAAGTACTTGACCCGAGGGGATGCAAGTTATTTCGAACGCTGAGCAAGTCCGAAATACAGTAAACTAACGCTCACAATTAAATGAGTCCAAGAAGGCTTTCCAACAAGGAGATCAAGATCAGGAACTCCCAAGTCTCCCACAGCTCAAAGGTCTAAATCAGGTAGTCCCCAATCACGACCTGATTCTCCCATTGATAGATCTAGATCAGGTAGTCCAAGAGGTCCCAGGTCTCCAGAAGGTTCTCCCACTAGAAGGTCAGCAAGTCCTAGAAGTCCTCGATCACCTGCTGGTTCTTTAGCTGTTAGATCCAGATCAGGAAGTCCCAGATCCCCTAAAGATTCCTCTCCTGCTAAAAGATCTAGAAGTCCAAGATCACCACCAAGTTCTCCACCTGTAAGGTCAAGGTCAGGGAGTCCTAAATCTCCCAAAGGTTCTCCTGCTAGACGATCAGCAAGTCCTAAAGGTCCCAGATCACCACCTGGTTCCCCAGCTGCTAGATCCCGGTCAGGCAGTCCAAAATCTCCTGCAGGTTCTCCAGCAAGACGCTCCAGATCCAGAGGTCCACGATCTCCTGCTGAGTCAGGGAGTGCTGGGTCTCAAAAATCTGGATCTAGATCCCGGTCACGCTCAGGGAGTGCACAATCAAGGAGATCACAAGGTTCAAGAAAATCACGTTCAAGGTCTCGGTCTAGAAGTGCTAGGTCAAGGTCTGGCTCCAGAAGATCAAGGTCAGGATCAAGAAGATCAAGGTCTGGAAGTGCTAGGTCCAGGTCAGGATCAAGAAGGTCACGGTCTGGCTCCAGAAGATCAAGGTCAGGATCAAGAAGATCAAGGTCTGGAAGTGCTAGGTCCAGGTCAGGATCAAGAAGGTCACGGTCTGGCTCCAGAAGATCAAGGTCAGGATCAAGAAGATCAAGGTCTGGAAGTGCTAGGTCCAGGTCAGGATCAAGAAGGTCACGGTCTGGCTCCAGAAGATCAAGGTCAGGATCAAGA
Source organism: Diaphorina citri (assembly GCF_000475195.1). Taxonomy (NCBI): domain Eukaryota; kingdom Metazoa; phylum Arthropoda; class Insecta; order Hemiptera; family Psyllidae; genus Diaphorina; species Diaphorina citri. The sequence goes on along the minus strand of NW_007377525.1, from coordinate 181,741 downwards.
CGGTCGCGATCTGGCTCAGGAAGGTCAAGATCACGTTCAGGTTCAAGGAGGTCAAGGTCTGGATCTAGAAGATCAAGATCTGGAAGTGCTAGATCAAGGTCTGGGTCTAGAAAATCGAGATCACGTTCTGGATCGAGAAGGTCTCGGTCAGGATCAAGGAGGTCAAGGTCTGGATCTAGGTCACGATCCAGATCTCGTTCAGGTAGTGCCAGGTCTGGAAGGTCACGGTCTGGTTCAAGAAGGTCGCGCTCAGGTTCACGTGACAGTGGTGCGAGTGGCAGTGTGGTGGGAAAGTCGAAAAAGCGAAGAATATCCGACGATTCAGAAGACGAAGATCATGGTGTGAAGAAGAAGAGATCAGCTCATGTGTTGGACTCTGATGATGAGGAAGGGGAAGGAAGGAAAAGGGCCCATCAAGTATCTGGCTCTGAAGATGAAGGTGAAAATAAGGTGAGTTCAGAGAGTTTACTCTTTACTTACTTCATTGTTTCGTAGTCCGGTATGAATAAAAACAGCTACTGACTTCACCTAGAGTGGATAATTGGATATGCTTTAAACTCAAAAAATAGTGCACGGTCATGAAAATGATAAATATTTTTACGACATTTATCGAAAGTTTACGAAATTTTTTGGTATTTTTCAAGTCGATTTATCTCGGGATCTAGAGGTTGTAAAGGAAAAATTCGATAGACTCCCTTTTTATCTCTTACTAGCCGAAATACGTCGCTTCGCTTCGGATTTCTACTAGTAAACCCTTAAGGCATGGCCGTTCATGTCACTCAACCATTTAGTGGTCTTGCTCGGCGTAGCTTAACAAAAACGAGCCGGAAAATAGCCTATAACCTTCACGGGAGTGCAAGCAATAAGTTGACAAAGTTTCATAGCAATTGGATGAGCGGTTTGGCCAGGCATAAAGTTCGAACACACACAAACATTCTTTTATATATTAGATCTCTTAAAACTACCTCAAGGCATAGGATCGATTACTTATTGTGATGCTTTTTGTTCCAGACTGACAGAGATGGCGAAGGGACAGAAGGTGATCAACAGAAAGAAGTTTTGCCAAACATTTCAGATGACGATTCTGATGAAGGAGTCAACAGAGATGAGGGAGACCAGTAAGTTATCCTTATTTCCTTATCCCTATGGTATATCTTATGTGGGAAATGGTTGTTTTTGGTTCAACTTTTATCCTTTTATGTCCATAACGATTAGTATCTAAGTAGGTACTTACAAAAGTTTTTGAAGTATTATCCCAAAAAATCTATTAACTGTGTACATTTGTACAACCTACATTTGACATCACAGCAAATAATAATTATACTTAATATAAGTTCATACATAATGTTTTTGAAGTAAGAAATGCGAAGTGCAAAGTTTTTATATAACTTGGACCTGATAATTATGTAATCAAATATTTTTTTCAGCAATCTAACCGGACTGTCTGACTTTGACTTGATGTTGGCCAAGAAGAAGGAAGAAGGAGGACGGAAGAGGAAAAGGAAAGACATTGACATTATTAATGACAACGATGACATTATTGCACAACTCATCAGCGACATGAGGCATGCTGCAGAGGTGAGTATTTACATCTACTTTCTGTAGTCAACCATCGTGAGGACTTGTGCTTTTTCTTTAAATAAAAGCAGAGAGAACCCTTTGAAAAACTGCCACTAACTAGGCTGGTTAGGGTTAGCTGTTCTCCTCCCTGTTTACAGTCCCACAGCCAGAGCATGGCCGTTCATGTCACTCATCCATTTAGTGGTCTTGCTCGACGTAGCTTAACAAAAACGAGCCGGAAAATAGCCTATAACCTTCACGGGAGTGCAAGCAATAAGTTGACAAAGTTTCATAGTAATTGGATGAGCGGTTTGGCCAGGCATAAAGTTCGAACACACACACACACACATTCTTTTTTATATATTAGATCTCTGAAAACTACCTCAAGCTCAAGGCATAGGATCGATTACTTATTGTGATGCTTTTTGTTCCAGACTGACAGAGATGGCGAAGGGACAGAAGGTGATCAACAGAAAGAAGTTTTGCCAAACATTTCAGATGACGATTCTGATGAAGGAGTCAACAGAGATGAGGGAGACCAGTAAGTTATCCTTATTTCCTTATCCCTATGGTATATCTTATGTGGAAAATGGTTGTTTTTGGTTCAACTTTTATCCTTTTATGTCCATAACGATTAGTATCTACATAAGTTTTTGAAGTATTGTCCCAAAAAATCTATTAACGTGGTGTCAGCCTGTGTACATTTGTACAACCTACATTTGACATCACAGCAAATAATAATTAATACGGATGGGTATACCATTTATAAAAAAAATGTATGTTCTGAGTTTTTTATCGATCAAAAATAAATGGAAACTTGTTAATAATAATAGTAATATTGTAGTCTCTTTCCTTGTCTCTCAGACATTTGATACTTCTCTCATAGTTTTGTGTAAAAATCAAAATATCGATTTTACCATCAATAAATCATAAGAAGAATACCCTTTCTCTTTTCAGGATGATCGCGCCAGGAATAAGGAAAACAAGCCAGCTACAAACAAAATCAAAATGCTTTCTACTGTTATGTCTCAACTTAATAAGCACGATCTTCAGTTGGCCTTCATAGAACACAACATTCTGTCTGTATGGTGTTGGTGTTGGTGTTGGTGTTGGTGTTGGTGTTGGTGTTGGTGTTGGTGTTGGTGTTGGTGTTGGTGTTGTTGTGACATCCAACAAGTCAATTCAGGTATCCTCCTCCTCTTCGAGTCCAAGGAAGGTTGCAACCTCCTCTTAAGTCTGATCTCCACATTTGATACAAATAGCATTGAGAGCTGTTTGTAGTAGCTTATTTGGAGGTATTCTTACAGTGGAATAGTGTGTTTCATACACCAGTTCCCAATGGATCACTATAGTTAAACAATATTGAATGTGGTTAGTACCTGGATGAGTGACCGTTTGGGCAATCACATGCTGCTGGTTTCCCAGCTCCACTCAGGCTGGGTGATGTTAAATTGAGGAGACAGTTAGCTTGTTGCTGAATGGTGGGTAAAACCAGCATCACAAGACCTAGTTGTTTAAAGTGATATTATACCCTTACAAACAAACAATCTTGCAGTGGAAATCAGTAGTGCATTGACAGGTATTGCTTTGATCAAATAACAATTGTTTGTGCTCAGAGCTGCTCTGTAATACCAGTGCTCAAATGTACTAACAAGTAACATTTAATGCTCATATGTTTACAGATCCTTCATCAGATGCTGAAATGAGTGACCAAGAAATCAACTCTAATCACTCTCGGTCAGTCAGTCCAGCAAGGTCTGGTTCAATTGGATCCCCAAGATCGGTCAAGTCTAGGTCTAGATCTGGTAGTCCTCAGACTCCTGAGGGATCTCCTGCTAGAACCTCACGTTCTGGAAGTCCAAGATCCCCACCTAGATCTCCTGAAGCGAGGTCACGTTCAGGGAGTCCTAGATCCCCCGAGGGATCAGTCCTTTTTTTTTTTTTTTTTTTTTTTTTTTTTCTTAGTAAATGAGTCAGAGTCATCAAATCTTGGGATGGATTCGATGCTATGTTTTTGCGAGATAAATTAGAGGTAGGTCCATATTTTTCTGAACTTATATTCTGGGAGGTATTTCCTGTAATTTTGATGGATGTGTCCAGGATTTTTCAAAAGCTTGGAGAAAAATATAGAAATTTATATTAAGCGATATAATAAGGAAGGTATTAATTGACTTAATTTTATGTGATACCAAACTTTTGGTAAGTGCAAGCACAACTTATCTGTAAGTATTTAGTTGATGCTTATCACACGAAATCAATTGAGTGTTGATAGTCCGAATCAATCAATGATTAATTATGTAGGTACTTCATGATTCACTGACGCCTTTTAATTAAAAATGTGTTCAGTCAGTTCAGTCTTATCTTTGTCCCAATAGTCCTAAGCACTCGAGTCAAAAGTGTGCAAGAATAAAGGGCCAAAAAAAATTGTATCAATTTTATTTTTATTTTCGTTGTTTATAAATAATAAATAAAGTACATAGTAATATTATGTGTATTACAAAATGGACTTGGTTTTTAAATGTAATAATATTCATAACTGTTTGCTGTATCTTTTTGAAGTATTATCAATTATTCCCAGATTTGAAGACTCAACAAATTATTTTAGGTTAACTACTTACTGTCGAGCAGTCTATTTATTCAATTCATAAAAAATTTGTATTAATTTTATTTTTATTTTCGTTGTTTATAAATAATAAATAAAGTACATAGTAATATTATGTGTATTACAAAATGGACTTGGTTTTTAAATGTAATAATATTCATAACTGTTTGCTGTATCTTTTTGAAGTATCACATATACTTTTCCGGTTGCCCCGTAAGGTTTCGTCAGGGACCTCTCCTAGGTAAAGAATATATTGACGGGGGATATTCCAAATTATAGGCTTTTGGACCCAAAATTTGTCTGTGCAAGGCCCTAAATGCAAAATACCCGGGGCTGCGAGGGTGAGATATACTTCATTGTTTCGTAGTCCGGTATGAATAAAAACAGCTACTGACTTCACCTAGAGTGGATAATTGGATATGCTTTAAACTCAAAAAATGGTGCACGGTCATGAAAATGATAAATATTTTTACGACATTTATCGAAAGTTAACGAAATTTTTTGGTATTTTTCAAGTCGATTTATCTAGGGATCTAGAGGTTGTAAAGGAAAAATTCGATAGACTTTCTTTTTATCTCTTACTAGCCGAAATACGTCGCTTCGCTCCGGATTTCTGCTAGTAAACCCTTAAGGCATGGCCGTTCATGTCACTCATCCATTTAGTGGTCTTGCTCGAATTCTGATTCAGAAGTAAAGTAAATTTATTTCAACAAAGCTAACTCTGTTGTTCAGTGGGTAGGTATCACAATAGGCTTGTTACTTTGGTTTATAAATTAAGCTACTTCACTCACAGAAACCATTTCTCATTAGGACCAATTTATAGATTTGGGGTAGATTTCTCAAAAATTTTATAGGTACCATTCTGATTCAGAAGTAAAGTAAATTTATTTCAACAAAGCTAACTCTGTTGTTCAGTGGGTAGGTATCACAATAGGCTTGTTACTTTGCTTTATAAATTAAGCTACTTCACTCACAGAAACCATTTCTCATTAGGACCAATTTATAGATTTGGGGTAGGTTTCTCAAAAATTTTATAGGTACAGAGTGTTTTTGTTTCAGGGAATACATATTTACTTAAGTATGAACCTGATCAGATTATATTTTTAATTTATTGCTTTCTCAAATTCTGACCCTTTTCATTTGGGTCTGTAGAAACAGTAAAAAAAAAAAAAAAATCCACATTGTTCTGTACAAAATTCTCTACAAAAATAAGTTTTTTTTTACATGTCTGCCTTGTGTGAGGCCATGGGTTCAATCCCACTCAGCTTGAACTTTACCCTTTACACTCCTAGCAGTACAGTATGTATTTACATGTCTGCCTTGTGTGAGGCCATGGGTTCAATCCCACTCAGCTTGAACTTTACCCTTTACACTCCTAGCAGTACAGTATGTATGGTTCACTCTTGGCTTTCTCTTATCCTGTCTTTTTTCTCCCTTTAATTGTAGGATGATAATACCTCTGATGTGACAGTTCCCTCTGTTGAGACCCAGTAGGCTGACTTTGATCATGGATTTGTTTCAAGATTATCACGACCAGCACACCCAGAAGTGTTTGAACCTGGCAATATCATCTTACACATTACTCTAAACTTGTTGACCAAATTCAGAGTCAAGTCTCTAATTAGGTAAGTTGATCACAAAACTGTATTGAAGATTCAAGTCTATCTTTCTCTGAAAATGGCACCCCAGGCATAGACCATTGGACCTGTCAAGAACATCAACCTTTGCACCAGAGTGTCCACAACAGAGCCTGGAACCTCCTGTTATTTAAGATACACTTGAAAAATTGTGTGTTGAATGTGCTGATTATAATTTTCAGTAGCTTATTCCATAATGAAGTGAGTAGCACAAATAACTTCTTCTTTTTTTTTTTTTTGTGAATGCCAAGAAATTTAGAAACAACTGGAAACAGATTATGTCAATTGTCAAATACCAAGTGAGTGGAAACATACCTTGACCTAACCGTATACATAATGTCACTGCTCATTTGTGAAAGCTTCTTTTGAAGCAATTTTTCATTGACATGGCTTCTGAACTAGTACCGACCAGAATAATTGAAACATAAACTTACCTTGAATGTGTAAAAAATCACTCCTCACAAAGCAATGGTTTCTTGAAGTTCCTAGGCAACTCCTATTGTCTTTGTATTGCATGTACTTAGATAATGGCCATCATTACATAGATCTGATCTTTTGGTACATATTATTTTTCATTGACATGGCTTCTGAACTAGTACCGACCAGAATAATTGAAACATAAACTTACCTTGAATGTGTAAAAAATCACTCCTCACAAACCAATAGTTTCTTGAAGTTCCTAGGCAACTCTTATTGTCTTTGTATTGCATGTACTTAGATAATGGCCATCATTACATAGATCTGATCTTTTGGTACATATTATTCGTGTCTTCTACACAGATCGTTGGCACCAAGCAGGGATTACAATAAAAATCTTATTCAGTTTCCAATATATTTGGTGGGTGAGATGAATGTTCTAAAAGCTAAGAAAAATTCACTTCATCAGTAAAAACTTGGAACTTAAATGTAATAGATCAAGTTTGCCTTTTCCACTTTTCCCAGGTATGAGGCAAAGGAACAGCTTTTGTAGATAGGTACTTAGCTTTGAATTTCCTAGAGAATTTCAGGACCTAATTAAATCCTTATGAAGTATTCGAAATATTCCTCAACTAGTAAAGTATGTATTCGAAAACTACCTACATATTTGCAAAAAACTAGTAGGTATTTGAAAACTACAAGACAAGAATTACAAGAATTAAAATAAAATCTTGAAATTCTTGAAAGATGAAAAATGCAAAAATGGATGGAATGGAAATGGAATGCAAATTTGCAAAAGAACAATCAGCAATCAGATGGCAATCAGCAAAAATAAAACAATCAGCTGATTTATCTACGCAGCTACGCACTGAAGTTGGCAATCCACTTGAAAGATTGTACTACACAGGGTATGGCAAACTATCAATGCGGTCGCTAAAGCAGTCTTTGCGTGCAAATGTTTTTTGGACCGCTTTATTTTATGAAACCCTGGACATGAGTGATCTCCAGTGAGTGCTGCGGCGTGCGGATATTTTCTGAAGTAAAAGTGTTTTGTTTTCATTTTTCGTTTTCGTCTCTCGTTTCTCGTCAGTTTTTCTTTTCCTCTTTCTTTACCGTTTTAATTTTCTTATTTCTTTGATATTTCTGTAAAGTTTTACTGATAGATCTTACAAAGCAATAGAAATATCCGTCTAAACTTTGTAGTACAAAAGTTTCTCCCTCTACTGTATGCACTACAAACTTTGCTGCCGGTACTCACGCTTACGACCGACCCTCGGATCTACCCAAGTATGAGTGATCTCCAGTGAGTGCTGCGGCGTGCGGATATTTTCTGAAGTAAAAGTGTTTTGTTTTCATTTTTCGTTTTCGTCTCTCGTTCTCTCGTCAGTTTTTCTTTTCCTCTTTCTTTATCGTTTTAATTTTCCTTGATATTTCTCTAAAGTTTTACTGATAGATCTTACAAAGCAATAGAAATATCCGTCTAAACTTTGTAGTACAAAAGTTTCTCCCTCTACTGTATGCACTACAAACTTTGCTGCCGGTACTCACGCTTACGACCGACCCTCGGATCTACCCAAGTCCACATCACTTCAACCAGGGTTGGTTGCTGTTGAATGTCAAAAAATGAATGCTGCAGCTGGTAAGAACATTTTTCATAGGCTACCCAAGTCCACATCACTTCAACCAGGGTTGGTTGCTGTTGAATGTCAAAAAATGAATGCTGCAGCTGGTAAGAACATTTTTCATATTATCTTTACTATTGACAGTACTGAATAGGTCAGTAAGTACCTACCTAATCTATCTATGAAGTGAGTTTCTTACTTCCAGCCTTGTGCCTTGTACTTCACACTTCTGGACAGGTATTGGTTTATGGAGGATCATCAGATATCCAAGTCCTTACTTTCATCATCACATAAAACAAAACTACTATGCGAAAAAATTGGAAATGTCTAAAATTTGGAATGAGAGGTCCTTTGGGGAATAGAATTCTAATCCAGGTGTTATGAACAGGGCTAGGCTTGTGAGCACTAGTGTTTGTACAGTTTGGCATTGAATTGGTAACATATGCAAGTCTATGTATAACTGGTACCTACATATCAGTAGTAGCATTCTTTAGTAATTGGAAATGTCTAAAATTTGGAATGAGAGGTCCTTTGGGGAATAGAATTCTAATCCAGGTGTTATGAATAGGGCTAGGCTTGTGAGTACTAGTGTTTGTACAGTTTGGCATTGAAGTGGTAACATATGCAAGTCTATGTATAACTGGTACCTACATATCAGTAGTAGTCTGATGTTGGTGTTGTTGTTGTTGTTGTTGTAGTGACGTCCAATTGGAAATGTCTAAAATTTGGAATGAGAGGTCCTTTGGGGAATAGAATTCTAATCCAGGTGTTATGAATAGGGCTAGGCTTGTGAGCACTAGTGTTTGTACAGTTTGGCATTGAAGTGGTAACATATGCAAGTCTATGTATAGCTGGTACATACCAGTAGTAGCATTCTTTAGTCTGATTTTGTTGTAGCGATGTCCATCAAGTCAATTCAGGTATCCTCCTCCTCCTCTTCAAGTCCAAGGAAGGTTGCAACCTCCTCTTTAGTCTGATCTCCACATTTGATACAAATAGCATTGAGAGCTGTTTGTAGTAGCTCATTTGAAGGTATTCTTACAGTGGAATAGTGTGTTTCATGCACCAGTTCCCAATGGATCATTGTAGTTAAACATTATTGCATGTGGTTAGTACCTGGATGGGTGACCATTTGGGCAATCACATGCTGCTGGTTTCCCAGCTCCAATCAGGCTATTGAGGAGACAGTTAGCTTGTTGCTGAATGGTGGGTAAAACCTGTATCACAAGACCTAGTTGATTAAATCGATATTATACCCTTACAAACAAACAATCAGTGGAAATTGTCACCTTGAGTAGTGCATTGACAGGTCAAATCCTTTGATCAAATAACAATTGTTTGTGCTCAGAGCTGCTCTGTAATACCAGTGCTCAAATGTACTAACAAGTAACATTTAATGCTCATATGTTTACAGATCCTTCATCAGATGCTGAAATGAGTGACCAAGAAATCAACTCTAATCACTCTCGGTCAGTGAGTCCAGCAAGGTCTGGTTCAATTGGATCCCCAAGATCGGTTAAGTCTAGATCTAGATCTGGTAGTCCTCAGACTCCTGAGGGATCTCCTGCTAGAACCTCACGTTCTGGAAGTCCAAGATCCCCACCTAGATCTCCTGAAGCTAAGTCACGTTCAGGGAGTCCTAGATCCCCCCAACACAACATTCTGTCTGTACTCACCGATTGGCTTGCTCCAATGCCTGATAGGTAAGAGAGCAGATTTTGATTTTATTCTGATTTTTTTGTATTTGATTTTTTCATTTTATTCTTATTCTGTCCTTAAATTGCTGAAATTCTGGTTGCTTATCGACATTACGAGTTCGAAATAATGTCAAATTTGAAAAAGTAATTTATTCCCCCCTCAGTCCCAAGAGATCTAATCTATTCTATGCTTTGGTTGGATTTCAGATCCCTGCCCGCACTTCACATTCGAGAATCTTTCCTCAAGCTTCTCTCCAACTTCCCCCCTATCGAGCAGAGCACACTGAAACACTCTGGCATTGGTAAAGCAGTCATGTATCTCTACAAACACCCCAAGGAAACCAAGGAGAACAAAATCAGGGCCGGTCGCCTGATTAGCGACTGGGCGCGGCCCATCTTCAACGTGAGTACGGATTTCAAGTCCATGTCACGAGAAGAGCGACTGCAGAGAGATTATGAACAGTTGCCTCCAGCCCTGAGGAAAGCCGCTAAGACGAGAGAAGAAGGAGATGAGTCAGACGACGAAGAACAACCAGAGCGTGGAGAATCGAGTAGGAAAGAAGTTATGCCTAAGATAAACGATGAGAAACCATTGCGCCCTGGAGACAAAGGCTGGGTGGCCCGTGCCCGCGTACCTATCCCGTCGAACAAAGGCTACCTGGTCAGACCCAAGTGGAAGAACGAAACAGATATGACGAGAATATCCAAGAAGTCCATGAATAGATTTGAGAGGCACATGAAGAATTTCATTGATTCAAAGCGAATGAAATCGGGAAACAAGAGAGCCGTAGAGATTTCGGTCGAAGGAAGAAAAATGGCTCTGTAGAAAGATGTTGCATACCAAACCAAGTGATATATCGTACATAGTATCAGTCTAGAACCCGGAGAAAAGACAAACATTCTCGGTGTTATCGTTTGTCTCGATGAGAACTCAGGATATGATGGAGGGAAAGGTAACTTTGGTCCTCATTACACTAAAGTATAGGAGCCTATAATAAACAGATTATTACACATGAATCGTGACATCCAAATTGTACAGTTAACTTGTAAATTCTAATTTTTACCAGTCCTGATTTCTTCTCCCCCCTCTGGTTATTCTGAAAACTTATTTGGATTGTTTTCACTTTAGGTTCTACTAATATGAATGCTATTGTATTTTCTACTACCCCAAAATCACCTCTAGGCTCTACAGCAGGAAGGTCCAGGTCTGTAAGTCCCAAGTCACCCCTGGGGTCTCCTGATAGAAGATCAAGGAGTCCAAGATCCCCTCCTGGTTCCCCTACCCAAGCATCCCGTTCACCAAGTCCCAGAAGCCCAAGGTCTCCAGAAGGCTTTCCAACAAGGAGATCAAGATCAGGAACTCCCAAGTCTCCCACAGCTCAAAGGTCTAAATCAGGTAGTCCCCAATCACGACCTGATTCTCCCATTGATAGATCTAGATCAGGTAGTCCAAGAGGTCCCAGGTCTCCAGAAGGTTCTCCCACTAGAAGGTCAGCAAGTCCTAGAAGTCCTCGATCACCTGCTGGTTCTTTAGCTGTTAGATCCAGATCAGGAAGTCCCAGATCCCCTAAAGATTCCTCTCCTGCTAAAAGATCTAGAAGTCCAAGATCACCACCAAGTTCTCCACCTGTAAGGTCAAGGTCAGGGAGTCCTAAATCTCCCAAAGGTTCTCCTGCTAGACAATCAAGTCCTAAAGGTCCCAGATCACCACCTGGTTCCCCAGCTGCTAGATCCCGGTCAGGCAGTCCAAAATCTCCTGCAGGTTCTCCAGCAAGATGCTCCAGATCCAGAGGTCCACGATCTCCTGCTGAGTCAGGGAGTGCTGGGTCTCAAAAATCTGGATCTAGATCCCGGTCACGCTCAGGGAGTGCACAATCAAGGAGATCACAAGGTTCAAGAAAATCACGTTCAAGGTCTCGGTCTAGAAGTGCTAGGTCAAGGTCTGGCTCCAGAAGGGTGAGATATACGCCAGTGGGTAAAACGTGCATATGAAAAAGAAAGCCTTCTCGTTGAAATAATTTATAGTGTTCTGAAAAGGGTAATATGGTAGAAAAGTATTGATTTCAAGTTTTTCCTTTGTATTGTTCTTGTTGTTGTAGTGGCTTCAGCTATAGCCGAATGGTGATGGCAGAATGAAGAAAGGATATATTTTTTTCTGCCATACACCAGGGTGATGGTCTCTAGCCAAGTTTCATTGGTTCTGGTTCGTCCTGAACCGCAGGTGAGATATACGCCAGTGGGTAAAACGTGCATATGAAAAAGAAAGCCTTCTCGTTGAAATAATTTATAGTGTTCTGAAAAGGGTAATACGGTAGAAAAGTCTTGATTTCAAGTTTTTCCTTTGTATTGTTCTTGTTGTTGTAGTGGCTTTAGCTATAGCCGAATGGTGATGGCAGAATGAAGAAAGGATATATTTTTTCTGCCATACACCAGGGTGATGGTCTCTAGCCAAGTTTCATTGGTTCGTCCTGAACCGCAGCCCTTCCCTTAGGATTGTTAATTCCCTCTCATGTTGTTCCATTGATCAATGTCTTATCAGATCATTTTGTCGAGCTCTGAAACTAGCATAGAAAACTGATGATGATGATAATTTTGATCACGCATTATCTAGTATTTTTTTATGTGATAATTTTCCAGTAACTAACTCGACTTATCTTTAATTCCCTCTCATGTTGTTCCATTGATCAATGTCTTATCAGATCATTTTGTCGAGCTCTGAAACTAGCATAGAAAACTGATGATGATAATTTTGATCACGCATTATCTAGTATTTTTTTATGTGATAATTTTCCAGTAACTAACTCGACTTATCTCCTGTCAACATAGTACGTCTGCCGACACAGTTTCTTGTACATTAAAACTGTGAACACGTTTTCCCTAGGTGAGGCCTAGGCAGATTAATTTTCGCAGCATGAATTTTCCAATTAAGTTTTTTTTTTTTTTTACAATCAAGCCTACTTTGCGATTATTACGGATGAATTATTTGTCTATTTAGCATCTATCTACCTCTAGAACGAGAGGTTCATAGTTGAATCTATATCTATTATCTGAGTTCGTGGGGTGTTTTCGTTTCTCAGTCCACATGTAGCTCACTCCAGGGTTTTCAGTTTCTTTGCCATGAGCTACACGGGGTTTGGCATTGACAGTCTTCTTTTTACGCACAAATTTGAATCTATATCTATTATCTGAGTTCGTGGGGTGTTTTCGTTTCTCAGTCCACATGTAGCTCACTCCAGGGTTTTCAGTTTCTTTGCTATGAGCTACACGGGGTTTGGCATTGACAGTCTTCTTTTTACGCACAAAAGTGGAAATCGAGATGTAAACTTCAGTTTGTCCACTACTCAAATGCAGGTCAGAGCTTTTGCTAGGCAAATGTCATGCACTCTGCCCTCCTTTTTTTACTTTCTATTTCCATTATTTTACTTATAAGAATAAGACAACCCTTTAAACTAAGAAAGGTAATTCAGGCCTTAGTTGTTGTTGTTGTTTTTTTTTTTTTCAAGCATTTTAGGAAGGGACTAACATCTTGGGTCTTTGCCCCTGTCTGTTTTTATTTTCCTTATTTTTGGTAAGATTTTAATCAGCTCCTTAATCGTTCTGAGACCGATTGCCCGTTCTACCAGTCCATAGACCAACCGTGTTAGACGTTACTTAACTTCAAGGAAAAGTGGACCCTGGTTACCAGTCCATGTGCCTTCGATAATGATCAATTCTTCTCCATGTTCACATACATAAATGTGAGTCTCAATTTCCACATTTATTATTACCTACATACTTGATAGCGTAGGATAGGTAAAATATCCAATGGACAAAATACGTCTTGTGTTTTTGCTTCGAGCATGATGCATCAATTAATTCCATCATTACTTCATTAGCTATCTACCTGTAGTAATTAACTGCATACCGTATATCCCTGGTAATGTTGGTAATTTTGAGAATTTGGTCATTATCAGTAAATTAGGTAAACTGTCCAATCGTTTTGTTTAATCACAAATTCTTTCTGTAAAGTTTAGATAGAGAAGTAAGAGAATAGATGATTTCGATCATTGTACTTTAAATGTTGATATGAAGATAATACATAGGTACATTTAGAATTCTAGACTAGACTACGGTAGGACAGAAGAGTCCGTTTTTTTGCCAGCAGTTCTAGAAGAGTCTCATTGGTTGTAATCTTATACACACTATATATACTTTGTTTATCTACTTGGTCATATAACATGTGTAGAACGAAATGTAGGTACATACGTATACGTAGGTGCTGTGCTACCCAGTACCCACCTTTTACTTTTACTTTTTTTTTGTCAAATCTGTCAAAGTGTGTAAGGATACCTTTTGCGTTGGCTACTTACTTTCTAGGTATGAAATATACAAGATCAACCAAACCCTATTATTGGGCAGCATTGAAAACACGTCTTCTTTTGTTTGTGTCTAGAGCTCCATAATTAGTGAAGATGATACTTCCAGACAGTAGAAAGTTCCTAGTATCAATTCACCTATCGAATTGCTAAGTACCCAAAATTAGATACCTGAAGGTAAATAACAAGGTTGAAAATTAGGTAATGAAGCACGCGCCATAGTAATTTAGGAGGGACCAGCGTACAATCTTACATAAATGTTAATTGTGTTACTTCCCTTCCCCCCACCTTCTACTTCCCGAAATATACATAATGATTGTTAATAAGTAACTATTGTGATAGTACTGATAGCTTTCCATGTAAGTAATCTGTACGGCCCATCAGTCATGTTTACTATACATTCAGTTTTAAATCAAGCTGGCAGTTATACCTGCTAGAATACAGGGTTCAAATGAAGCTATTCACGTTTAAATTTATTATTTCATTGACAAAATTCCAACTCTTGATGCTTGATGCTCTTTAGGCCTTTTTTTTTTTTTTTTTTTTTTTTTTTTTTTTTTTTAATTTTTACGAGTGTTTCAACGTACGGCCATTGTGTCCAAAAGGCTTGTGCCCGGGGCAGCCACACTCTGAGATTAATTTATTCTAATGGGATTTAGAATTCTGATGCGTTAATTTTTAGACTAAGATAAACCAAGATTGTTTAATTCCAAAGTGTGGTCTCTAGCATGAAGGAAGGTGTTATTTTTAATTAACACGAAATCGCGGGAGCATTACTTCAGGGTAAATCCAAACATTTCCTCCCGCTTGTAAAAATTAAAATTTCGCCAGAAAAAGCAGCTTCAATTGAGATCCAAACCCGCGACTGAGTACTACTCAAGCTATAAATCTAGAGCTCTCGATTATTCTAGAGATCGCCAGAAAAAGCAGCTTCAATTGAGATCCAAACCCGCGACTGAGTACTACTCAAGCTATAAATCTAGAGCTCTCGATTATTCTAGATTCAGTTCTACAGGATTACCACCTATTTATCAGCCACCCTGTAAGGCAATGAATTTTATTTCAGGTTAGGTACCTGTAGGTATCTATCGTCCCGATACTCCTAATGTAAAGATAATGGTGTTAGTTTGGAAACTAGCATCAACTCGGAAACATCAATCCCTGCCCTCAGTAAAGATATCTTGAAAATCCCTATTGTCAGTAGAGTTTCATTATCTCGACAGTATACCTACAGAGCCGTCATTAAAGTTGTCTTTAAAATCCTTGCTGTCTGTAAACTTACCTCAAAAATCCCTGCTATCTGTAAAAGTTATTTTGAAAATCCTTAGCTATCAGTGAAGTTATCTTGAAAATCTAAGTTGTCTTTAAAATCCTTGCTGTCTGTAAACTTACCTCAAAAATCCCTGCTATCTGTAAAAGTTATTTTGAAAATCCTTAGCTATCCAGTGAAGTTATCTTGAAAATCCTTGCTATCTGTAAAAGTTATTTTGAAAATCCTTGGCTATCAGTGGAGTTATCTTGAAAATCCCTGCTGTCTATAAAGTCGTATCTTGACAATCTCTGGCGTCAGCAAAGCTATCTTGACCCCTGGCTGTCATGGCAAGCAGCACGGAACTTGGGACCCCAAATTTCAATACGTGCCTTGATTTAATGAAGATGTGTACCAAATTTCATCAAAATCAGACCAGGTAATCGGGAGTTATAGCGGAACATACAAACAAACAGACATCTAAACCAAATGCAAAACGGTCGAGTTAAAACATAGACCTCACTATCGTTCGGTCAAAAATGTACATCAGTGTACTCAGTCCTCAAAAGGTATCTAGTGTCTAAATACAATAATTTATTATTTATCTTCCATCATTCATGATAGCAAAATACACATGTTTGTATAATTGAGGGATAATAGTTCGCGGAAATTGAGAAATTTCTGGAACCTAGAAATTGAGATAAAATAGTTCGCGCTCTTAAATAAGGCCCGTCCCCACTTGTCGTAAGTTTTACACGACTTTTTTCCAAATGCCTTGGTAGGCAATGTAATTTATATGAGAGTTCCCATTACACGACACATTTTTTCCCCGAAAGACACAAAATGTCCTTGATGGCAAGCAGCACGGAACTTAATATGGAAAATCTGGACCCTCCCGGCACTGTACATTCCAGTGTGAGTGCCTATTATACTTACCTACATATAATCATTTAGATTTTTTTACCCATTTACCTATACTTGGCTTTTTTAAACCCATTCTACCCACAGGTACTTAGTTTATAGTTTTTTTTGTAATGGCAAGCAGCACGGAACTTAATATGGAAAATCTGGACCCTCCCGGCACTGTACATTCCAGTGTGAGTGCCTATTATACTTACCTACCTATAATCATTTAGATTTTTTTACCCATTTACCTATACTTGGCTTTTTTAAACCCATTCTACCTACAGGTACTTAGTTTATAGAATCATTTAGATTTTTTTACCCATTTACCTATACTTGGCTTTTTTAAACCCATTCTACCTACAGGTACTTAGTTTATAGTTTTTTTTTTGTGCCTACATACCTATCTACTTACTTTTTAGGTAGGTATCAATTTTTCTTGCGTTTTAGACCTTTTTCATTTTGAACCAAATTTACTAAGACTATCTTATCTCATAAATCTTTAGATGGAGTTCGATTGAACTGTTGTTACCTACTACTACTTAAGCATAAGCACGATTAATGTTAGACATTAGATTTAATATAATAATAGTGCTTATCTATACTGCTCGCATAGGACTGAAAAGTAGTGAAAAGTCCCTTTACTCCAGCAGTAGGCTACTACTATTATTGTGGTCTGATTCTCAAATTATATTGAGGATAAAATTCCATACCTCGGCTGGGATTGAACCCACGCCCTCCTGTTTACCAGGCGAGCGCCTTGACCACTACACCACCGAGGTAG